>NW_026739562.1:10434186-10467018 GCF_022355385.1 Mustela nigripes | reverse complement strand
GATTCACAGACCTGTACCCCTGGGGATAAAAACATGTTTATAAAAAATAAAAAATTAATTTAAAAAATAAAAAAGAATGAATCATACAGTTCTTCAACAATGAATTTGTTTTATCATTCATAGTATATGCTTAAGTTGAAATTACTATAGATTTTCTTTTTTTTTCATTTTATTTTATTTCTTTTCAGTGTTCCAGAATTCATTGTTTATGCACCATACCCAGTGCTCCATGCAATATGTGCCCTCCATAATACCCACCACCAGGCTCACCCAACTCCCCATCCCCCTCCCCTCCAAAACTCTCAGTTTGTTTCTCAGACTCCACAGTGTCTCATGTTCGTCTTCACCGCCAATTTCCCCGAACCCCCTTCACCTCTCCTCCATGTCCTCCATGTTATTCCTCATGTTCCATAAGTAAGCGAAACCATATTATAATTGACTCTTTCTGCTTGACTTGTTTCACTCAGCATAATCTCTTCCAATCTTGTCCGTGTTTCTACAAAAGTTGGTACAAGAGACCTCATGGTCTCTGAGGGAGGCAGAATACTCCATTGTCTGTATGGACCATATCTTCCTTATTCATTCATCTGTTGAAGGGTTTCTTGGCTCCTTCCACAGTCAGGGGACTGTGGCCATTGCTGCTATGAACATTGGGGTACAGATGACCCTTCTATTCACTACATCCGTATCTGTGGGATAAATACCCAGTAGTGCAATTGCAGGGTCATAGGGTAGCTCTATTTTTAGTTTTTTGAAGAATCTCCACACTGTTCTCCAAAGTGGCTGCACCACCGTGCATTCCCACCAACAGTGTAAGAGAGTTCTCCTTCTCCACATCCTCTCCAACACTTGTTGTTTACTCCCTTGTAAATTTTGGCCATTCTAACTGGTATAAGGTGGTATCTCAATGGGTCTTGATTCGAATCTCTCTGATGGCTAATGATGACAAACATTTTCTTCATGTGTCTGTTAGCCATTTGTATGTCTTCTTTGGAGAAGTGTCTGTTCATGTCTTCTGCCCATTATTGGATGGGACATCAGCCCCATCTTGGATCTTGGATATCAGCCCTTTGTCTGTAGTGTCATTTGTGAATATCTTATCCCATTCCAAGGATTGCCTCTTTGATTTGTTGACTGGTATCTCTTTTTAAAGAGACAGTACCACATGACCTAATCAGCTCCCAAACACCCCACCTCCAAATATCATGTATTATAAAGAATTTAATGAATTTTGGAGGGAACACAAATATTCAGTCTATAGCCACATCTAAAACTGATGACTTGATGATAAAACTTCTGTTTACTATTATTTAATGATAGCGTCTTATTTGGGAAGAATTTGAGATGACATAAGAAATCTCCATGTAATAATAATTGATATAAGATGGGATATAAGTTTCTTATACAATGTGACTTATGAGTGAAAAGGCTCTATTCCCCATAGCCAGAGCACCCAATAAATTCAGACTAAATAAGGGAGGCAGAAACATGAGTTTCTTTGATTACATGCTTCCTACACTATTAGAGGCAGATAACATCTTCTTTCAAACTTCATTCAGAGAGAGGGAGACTTATGAAAGGGATCTCTGTTAAAGAAATCAATACATATTATGAACTCTTTATTACTCAATAATCTGCATTCCATTAAGAGAAGAGGTAAAAGTGACATGCCATATTGTCAACATCTTTCTTACAAATGATATCACCCAAAATATCTGGTGTCAGGGTCTGTATTGCATACCCAAAGCTCATGAACTATGGATTATGTTAATTCCATATATGAAAGGAAGGGCCAAGGTCCCTAAAGAAGGGAATGAAATGCTATAAGCAAAAGTACAGATGGTGATACTGAAAAATAGCAGAGATATTATCAAATATTCTAAACTACAAGGGAAGATTAATGGATCATCTCAATGAAAATATAACACCGAACAAAGGTGCTCCACATGAGGAGATAATAGGATTTGCCACTTAGAAAAATGAGTAAATCTTACTCATAATATCTAGATCTTTTGTTTGGGTTTTTTCCTTGCCATAACTTCTTTATGAGTAATATTATAACACGGAAGAAGAATTCCTTTTCAATCCTATCAGTTAAGTAATATGAACAAAATTATATACTTAACCATCTTGCAGTTACAAAAATAAGATATATACTTCAAGTATTAACTATGAGTTGTCTTTGTATGGGAGGAATGACCAAATGTTTATGCCCCAATTCTTAAAATCTTTATCTGAAATATATAATGAGCAATATTAATTCTGAAAAAGAACAATTGGATAAAAGAGAAGCATGTGAAAATTTCCCAGTAATGAAAATAAAGGTACAGTATTTATTATAGCAAAACTCATCACATAGAACACAAACCTATAGTTTCAATAGAAACATTTTATGCCCAAAGGCTACAGACCTACTTTCCTAACAATTTATGAAAATCTTAGAAATCTTTTTTGATCATTACAATATTTACACCTTAAATGCTTTCATAATACACAAGTTCATTAAACCTGAGGAGAAATTCATTACAAATAAATAATTAAATAATTCTTTCCTAGATGGAATAACTCTTCATTGAAAAAAGGTGAAAATTTCTCGTCAGCATCATTTTCTTCTTCTGGTCCACAGCTTTTTCATGGCATTTTTCATTTCTCCATTTCTCAGAGTATAGATCAGAGGGTTTAACATAGGGGTGATAACTGTGTAAAATACAGTCAAGGATTTATCAATGGGTAAAGTAGAAGGAGGTCTCACATACATAAAAATGCAAGGGACAAAGAAGAGGACCACCACTGTAATGTGTGAGCCACAAGTGGATAAGGCTTTGCGCCTCCCTTCCTGACTATGGGTCTTCAGGGAGTGCAGAATGACCCCATACGAAATGAGTAAGACTGTAAAGATGACCACACAGATTGCTCCATCATTGGCAACTACAGTGAGACCAATAACATAGGTGTCAGTGCACGCAAGTTTTAATAACGGATACATGTCACAGATAAAGTGGTCGATGACATTGGGACCACAGAAGGGAAGGTTGTAAACAAAGAGAAGCTGAACAACAGCATGCAGAAAACCTCCAACCCAGGCCAACAGCAGCAATAGAACACACACCCGTTGATTCATGATTGTCAAATAATGCAAAGGTTTGCAGATGGCCACGTAGCGGTCATAGGCCATGACCACCAGGAGCAAAATCTCAGCACCACCAAATAAGTGCCCTATAAAGAGCTGGGACATGCAACCTTGGAATGAAATGGTTTTCTTCTCATACAGTAAGTCTATAATCATATTTGGAGTAACTGTAGTAGAATAAACAGCATCCATAAATGATAAATAACCAAGGAAGAAGTACATAGGGGCATCCAGGGATGGGCTGACCACCACAGTCACCACAATGAGTAGGTTGCCCACCATTGTCACAATGTAGATGATCAAGAACACGACAAATAGTATTTTCTGACCTTGAAGGCTCTGGGTGAGCCCCAAGAGGACAAACTCAGTCACATTGTTCCTGTGTTCCATATGTTCTTTTGCATCTCCTTATTTCACAGTTCAAGAAAAAATTAGCTATAAATGTGATAATTACTGTTGACTTCCTGAAATCTAACACAATCTGTTTATTCATTTACCTAATAGGCATTGCAGTTTCTTATACTCCAGTACTTTCAGAAATTATAAGAATACAAGGTGGATGAAAACATTCTCCCTAACCTCACCAGTCTTGCTGATTCAAGCAGAGATAAGTCACTAAAAACATTGTGGAGAAAGGACACAGTATAAATAAATGGAGGAGCACAACCAATTTTCCAACTGGAAGCTAGTAAAATTGTACATGTAGTGAATTCTTCATATACAAATTTTTAAATGCATTTATTTAATGAAAAACTACAGCAAGATTTGTATTTACTTCCCAGCTAACACAAGAGATGACTTTCTAACTTCTGGAATCTTCTTAACTCATAAATGAAATTGATACATTTTATGATATCAGAACATCTCAAGGACTTTAAAGATACCATGACATCAATAGATAAAAGTAGATGGGAGAAAAGACTTGCATTTCAGAGGATATACACAGAGTTAATATCAAAATACACACATAGATTTAAGCAAATAAAATATAGAAGACAAAGAAACTAATGGCAAGTGGGTAAATCATTTAAAGAAGTATTTATAGGAATAACCAACAAGTATATCCTATATGCTGAAACATATCTGTAAACAGAAACATAGGAACTGAAATAAGAGCTTGATTATGAAAGTGTGACCTGGGATTCTTCAAAATCACTCATTCAAGTTTGTGGATGCTACACCACCCTCTAACTTCCACAGATCAGCAAACAATGCTCAGAGAACATATCAATTGAAAGCATCTGTAGAGTTAGAAATATCTTGCCCATTAAAATATCCCTAGGCCTGAAACTAGTTTCTAAAAATACTGTTTGAGAAAATACATTTATCCTGTATCTTTATATATAAAAATAGCCAAAAAAGAGTATTACAGAACTGAGCTAATTCCCACATATTCTAATAACCATAAAGAATCGCTAATATAGCTGTTATCAGATTCACTCAGCAGAACTTTTAAAAGACTGAATCCCAACACCACCAAGATGTAAAATATAAAGTCTATTTTGGAGTCTTACATCTAATTACACTTCCTAGGATACCTGCATGCTGAAACACCTTTCAATTCAAGGTTGCATCCCTTCTCCCTTCTCTTTTGTGCATTGATACCATCTCTGTGCACACAGATCAAGAAAACACATGCATCATCACAGGATCTTGAACTGTTTCCATGTGAACAATGCTTTCTATGTTTGCAGAAAGTCTTATTCACTTCAGTCTTTCAGAAAAACGTTACCTCAAATTTCTGGGTTTTTCAAATGAATACAAAGGCCGTATAATCTAAACAAGTCTGAATACTGGTTGTGAACAAAAAGACCCCAAATCTTCATTGATAGCAGATTTGTCTCAATAACAAAAGAATGTTAAACCAAATTTTTAAGTTAAAGAAGAAGAAGAAGAAGAAGGTGGTCAAGTGGGCACCTGGGCGGCTCAGTCACTTACATGTCTTTCTTCTGCTCAAGTCATTATCCCATGGTCCTGGGATGAAGTCCTAAGTAGGGCTCCTGGTTCAAAAGGGAGGTTTTGTTTTTTTTTTGTTTTTTTTTTTTTTTTCCTCTCTCTGCCTCTGCCCCCTCCCCCTCTTTGTGAGTTCTCTGTCTCATTCACCCACTAGAACTCTCTCAAACAAATTTTTTAAAAATCTTTTTTTAAAAAAAGTTTAACTTTGCAGGAGATAAAGTTGTGAATTGTTAGAAAAGTTTATGTGGTTATGTGGTCAGTTATACTGGTCTGTCTTCACAAAGCATAGTTAAACCTTGGATTCCCTGTATGGAGAATAATTGCATATACATACTTCATTGTGTTTTGAATCCTTCCTTTCAATTCCTGATAAAGCCGGTCATTGAACACTGATCCAAAGACTCCTAGATCAAGACAATGGTGTGTAGACACGTTACCTGCATTTGAACTACTACACAGATTGTTCAGTCATTGAACTGGTACATCTCCAAGACTGATTCTTCCCTAATTAAATTCATTGGGACCTTCATCATAATTGTGAGTGTAGACCTGCATCTCCAGAGATGCCACCAGGATAATAACCATGTACAACAGGACTTAAACTTTTCCTCTTGGGGAGAAATCACAAAAGAACAACTTGAGATTGAAACACCAAAAGAGAAATGTCCAGTGTGGACGGAAATAAAATATGTAAAAACTCTCTTCTTTCTTTCATTTTTTTAAAGATTTTTATTTATTTATTGGACAGACAGAGATCACAAGTAGGCAGAGAGGCAGGCAGAGAGAGAGGAGGGAGCAGCCTCCCCACTGAGCAGGGAGCCCGATGTGGGACTCGATCCCAGGACCCTGGGATCATGACCTGAGCCAAAGGCAGAGGCTTTAATGCACTGAGCCACCCAGGCACCCAAAACTCTCTTCTTTCAAGCATGACTTTCAAATTAGGCATAGCTCTTCTGGTTACACTTAAGCTATGTCTTTGTACACAGATACCTAAACTGACTTCTATGGCATCACAAAAGTAAATTGTGTCTAACCCGTTTAAAAGTTGTCCAAAATGTGGATAAAGCAAGATTCTCCCCTAAGGGGAAGAGTTTTGAGTTTGTCACATAAGGGCACATAGACAAGTTGATAGATCCTGTGTTACTATAGGAGTGGGGAGGGAGAAAACACTGTGAGAGGTTTCCACTTACCTCAGAGTGCTCAGAGAATGTTCACCAAAATACACACTACACTTGGCCGAAAAACAAATTGCAATGCATTTTAAAGGACTTAAATCATACAGAATATATATAATGAAATTCAAGAGAAATATAACAGTTTCCCAATTATTTACAAATTAAACAACATAAATTTAAATTACCACGAATTAAAGAAGATATATCAGTGAATAGTTTTTATTTATTTTTATATTTGTAAGACTTTATTTATTTATTTGCCAGAGAGAGAGAGCATGAGGGAGCAGCAGGTAGAAGTAGAAGCAGAATCCCCACTGAACAAGGAGCCCAGTGAGGGACTAGATCCCAGCACCCTGAGATCATGACCTGAACCAAAGGCAGGTGCTTAACTGACTGAGGAACCCTGACATCTCAGTGAATAGTTTTTAAAATGAAGTTTCAACAGAATGATAACGAAATGTGTGTGTGTGTGAGTGTGTACACCGGGTGCAGTTAAAGGAGTGCTTAGAAAGAAATGGATAGGGGTAAATAGAAGTATTAGGAACCAAGAGACATGAAATGAAGTCAAGCTTCTATCTTAAGAACCTGAGCAAAGGAAAACCAAAATAAACCCAGAGAACACTGGGTAGAATGGAAAAACTAAATAAAATATAGAAACCATAGAAAGAGAAATTAGTTGAATAGAAACTGGAATACAACATAGAATATATAAAATATATAAATCCAGGAAGTTGTTCTTTCAAAGATTCATAAAACTGATACATTCCTAGCAAAATGGATAGAACCATATTGCTAGGATTGAACTATAACCAAAGGATAAGAATCAAGAATTAAGAAAGCTCCATCCCTCTATTCTGCTGATCTGAAAATGACAACAACAGAGCATCATAAATGAATTTATGCCATCTAAGAAAGTGGAGCTCTGTTATGAAAGATACAACTTTCTAAATAGACACAGAAAAATAATTAAAAACTAAAATAAACTGGGGTTTCTGGCTGGCTCATCAGTAGAGCATGTGATTCTTGATCTTAGGGTCATGAGTTCAAGCCTCATGTTGGGTATAGAGATTACTTAAAAAATAATAATAATAATATTTCTGAACTGGAATAATCTAATGTTGTTAAATAAATAAATAAATAAATTCTTTAAAATCCATCCCCTCCTAAAACAAAAATTTCACCCCCATACAAATTTATCAATTATCCTATATAAAAATTTATCAAAGTGTAGTACCAATCTTATATAAATATGTTCATGAATAAGGAGATATTAAAATACTCCCTGACTCATTTTATTCATCCAGCATAACCCTTACACCTGGAAACAAGAACATCACAAGAAAAATGATCAGACTAATCTTTTAAATTTCCCTATTCAAAGACAAAATAATTTCATACCTAGAAAATCTCAAAGGATCTACAAAGAGAGTTACTAGAATTAATTAATGAGTTTAGTAAGGTCATAAGATACATACATGATCCAAAAACTTAATCACGTATCTATAAACTAACAAAAAACATTTGAAACTTTTTAATGTGTCACTTTAATAATAAAAATCATGACATCCTTAGGCATAAAATACATAAATATATGCTGTTATATGCTTAAATTACAAAATATTAATGAAAAATATCAAAGGAAAAGTATTTGGAGAGATATACCACAGTCAGGAATTGGAAGGCTATTTACTGCTAAAATATCATATCCCCTCTAAATGATCTATAGATTCAACACAACTCTCAACAAAATCCCACTAATTGTTTATACATTATAAAAATATGTTGATTCAAAAATTTATCTAAAAAGGTAAAATAACAGGATTCCTGTGTGGCTGTTTGCTTAAGCATCTGCTTTCAGCTCAGGTCATGATCCCAAGGTCCTGGAATTAAGTCCAGATTCAGGCCCCTTGCTCAGTGGGAAGACTGCTTCTCCCTCTGCCTGTCCCTCCTCACACACCCCAGCTTGTCATCTCTCTCCCTCCCTCTCTCTCAAAAATAAACAAGTAAATAAAATATTTTTAAAAGAAAGGTAAAATAATAGAATAGCCAAATTTAATTTTGAAAAGAACAAGTTGAAGAAGTTAGACTACCTGCTTTCTAGACTTACTATTTAGTATTGGAGAAAGGATACATATGTAAGGTCAATGAAATCAAATAGTCTAGAGACAGACCCTCATATTTGATGACTTATGATAAGTGCATGGAGGCAATTCAATAGAGAAATGATAGCCTTTTCAACAAGTGGTGCTGCAACAAAAGGGTATCTATTTGAGAAGAGTGAACCTTGATCAATACCTCAAGTCATAAATAAAAGTTAATCCAAAATGGTTCATAGAGCTAAATGTAAACCTAAAACTATAAAACCTCTCCATGAGAACATAAGAGAAGATCTTTGTGACCTTGAATTAGACAAAGATTGTCTAGGTATAACAATAAAGGCATAGTCAATTTAAAAAGTGATATCTTGAACTCCATAACACAAAAATGATTCTCTTTAAAGGCATTTTTATTAAATGAAATATAACACACTGATGGTGAGAAAATATTTGCAAATTATATATCTGATAAAGGACTTTTCTTCAGAATACACTAACTCTCAACTTTCAATAATAATAAACAACTCAGTATACAATGGTCAAAAGAACTGAACAGATATTTCACCAGAACAGATACATCAATTGGCAAAAAATGCACATGAAAATTGTTCAACATCATTAACTATTTGAGAAATGCAAATTAAAACCACAAGAAGATAACACTACTGACTATTCAAAAGGCAAAATTAAAAACTTGATAATGTCACATTCTGACAAAGAGAAAACCTAGAAATGTTATTTGATGCTGGTAATATGCTATGCTTTAGAAAAGTAGTTTAAAGCTGTTTTATGAAATCATACAGCTACCATAAAATCCATCTCTTCTACTCCTAAGAATTTACCTAATTGTAATGGGAACTTATGTTCATGCAAAAAAACCCTTTAACTGAATGTATATAGTGGTTTTGCTCATTATTTCAAGTATCTGGAAACAACCAAACTACCTATTAATTGAAAAAGGGATAAATAAACCTCTCATATAGCCATAGGATGGAATAATATTCAGCAATAAAAATGAATGAACTATTGATAAACACATTACGCATAAGTCTCCAATGCATTATAGTAAAAGAAAGAAGCCAGATTTAAAATACTACATACTAGACATGATCTTATAAATAAATAACCCTAAAATCTCCACCAAAAATTGCTAGAATTAATTTTTTAAAAATTCAGCAAACTTACAAAATACAAAATGAACATACAAAAACCAGTTGCATTTATACATAATAAAGACAAACTATCCAGAAAAGAGGTTAAGAAAATAATTTCATTTACAATGCCATCAAAAAGAATAAAATATGTAGGAATAAGTTTAACCAAGGAAATAAAAGATTTTCACCCTTAAAATGAAATGACATTGATGAATGATATTAAAGATATGAATAAAGGGAAAGATAACCTGTGTTCATGGATTGAAAGAATAAAGTTGTTAAAGTTTCCATACTATGCAAAGTATCTACAGCTTCAATAAAATCCCTATCAAAACTTTAATGGCACTGAAAAAAAAATTCATATGGAACCACAAAGACCGCAAATAGCCAAAACAATCTTGAAAAAGAATAAAGCTAGCAATATCACAAAATACGTTTCAAAAGTAGACTAATCAAAAGGTTATGATTCTGACATAAAAACAGGTGTGCAGACCAATGGAAGAGACTAGAAATCTCAGAAATAATCCCATGTATATGCAGTCAACTAATCTCTGAAAAGGGGAACCAAGAATACACTATGGAGAAAGGAAAGTCACTTTGTTGTGCTGGAAAACCGGATATCAATAAGCAAAAGAGTGAAATTGGACCTGAGCTACTGTTTGAATGTCTGCATACCCCCAAATTAATATTTTCATATCCTAATGTCTGATGTAATGGTATTAAGAGATGTGCCTTTGGGAGATGATTAGATCATGAGGGCATGAAATAAATGCCCTTATAAAAGAAGTGTTTTGGTGAAGACAGAGAAGTTTACCCTTGTATGCTTTTGGTGGGAACATAAACTGGTGTGACCACTAGGAAAAACAGTGTGGAAATTCCTAAAATAGTTAAAAGTAAAACTATCCTATGAAACAGCAATCCTACATCTAGGCATATATCGAAAGGAAATGATGGCAGTATTTTGAAGAGATATCTGCACCCAATGTTCTTTGAGTATTTTTCACAATAGGGGTGCTGGGTGGTTCAGTGGGTTAAGCCTCTGCCTTCAGCTCAGGTCACAGTCTCAGGGTCCTGGGATTGAGCTCCACATTGGGCAATAGACAAATTACAAATAAATAAATAAATAAATAAAAATAACAAAAAAAACCCTCTATTGATGGATGAATGGACCAAAAAATGGGGCATTAATAAGTAATGAAATATTATTTGGCTATAAAAAAAGAAAATTTTGCTTTCTGAGACATCAGTGAAGGAGAATGTTAAGTGAAATAAGCCAGATACAGAAAGGCAAATACTACATGATCTCAGTTATATGTGGTAGTTTTAAAAAAAAGTCAAATTCATAGAAGCAGGGAAGAGAATGATTATTACCAGTTACTGGAGGTTGGAGAAATGTTCAAAAACTACCAACATTCAGTTATAAGACAAATAAATTATGAGGCACCTGGATGGCTGTCAGTTAAGCCTCTGCCTTTGGCTCAGATCATAATCCCAGGGTCCTGGGATCAAGCCCCTCATCAGCTCCCTGCTCAGTGTGAAGTCTGCATCTCCCTCTCACTCTGCCCCTACCTACCCCCTGCTCATGCTCTCTCTCTCTCTCGTGTTCACTATCTCAAATAAATAATTTATTTTAAAGATGAAAAAGTTCTAAGGCTCTAATATACAGCATGTTGGCTCTCCTTAATAATACTGTATTGTTTACTTGAAATTTGCTAAGAGTACATTTTAAGTGGCCTTCATGAAGAAAAAAAAATTATGTGAGGTAATAGATGTTCTCGTTAGCTGGTAATGGTAACCACTTCACAATGAATACATATATCAAATCATCACATATTGCATCTTTTTTTTTCTTAAATATATACAATTTCGATTAGTCAATTATACCTCAAAAAGCTAGAATAAAAAAGAATTTTATACTGTATGATTCAATTTATATAACATTTTGGAAAAGATAGAATGATAGGAATAGAAAGGGATCTGCATTTGTCAGCATAGGGTTAGAGCCTAGGGTAGAAGGGGAGTACAATGATGCATGGGGAATTATTTGGGGTGATGAAAAGTTTGTACATTGGTTGTGATGTGGTTACATAACTGTATGTCTCAAAATGTACAGAACTTAGACTAAAAAGGATGAATGATGTACTGTGAAGATTACATCTTATATAATAGTGAAAAAAGGCAGATTTTCCACATTGAAACAACAGACACTTGGAAAGTAGAAGATAAGATTCTATTTGCAAACAACATAAAATAAGTTTACTCAAAAAGACTAAATTTACAAAGAAACATACTGGGTCTATATGAACACCAAAGAAATCTTGTTAGATGAAAAGAACTGCCCAGTTTTTGGATGAGAATTTTTAATTCTCTAAAGCTAGTAACTATTCCTAAATCAACTCATACTGAAAACAAACTAAACATAACTTTTACTAGAGTGTCCTATTAAAATTTTATTTTCAAACATAAATATGTTTAAAGAATAAATATGGCTCTGATAAGGAATGGTAAGAAGGAGTACTAAGCTTATCAGATATCTAATTGCCTTCCAAATTAAGTGTAATTACATTATGTCTTAAATGGCAGGATAAAATAAGTATATATCTCTACAAATGCCCACCTAGAAAAATAAGGAAAATTTAATCCCTAATTGAGAACTTACATCAAAGTGTAAGTTTTGATGGATCAAAAATTCAGCATATAACACCACAAAACAATTGAACAATTAAATGTTGAAAATCATGTGGAAGAATATTTTTTAACATTGAAATAGGGAAGTCTTTCTGAGAAAGATACAAGGTCAAAGAAAGTATTAATAGATTTGATTATGTATATATAAAAGTATTTCTACATGGCTAAAGATATTCTGTACAATATAATAACATCCAAATTAAATCATAGACCAGAAAAATACTTACACAATGGTGAAAGGGATAATGTCTTTAGTGCATGATTAAGTCATAAAAATTCATATAGAAAAGAGCAGCAATCAAACAAAACATGTAAATGTCAATAATAGATAATTCACAAAGATGAATACAAATAATTTTAAATACATGAATCAAATTCAATTATATTTACTGAATTTCAATTACAGTAAACAAATGAAATACAATTTTTTTAGCAACCATAATCTCAAATACTAAAAATATTCATCAAGAACTTGTTGTTGAGAATGTGCACAAACTCTAAACTGAAGGAAGTAGCATAGTTTGGTATAAGCTTATGGATGGCACTTTGGCTATAACTATGAACAACAGCAATTTTAAATATATCTACCAATTGATCAAACAATTGCACTGCTAAAAACTCATAATTAGAAAATCTCTAAAAGACTTCACTGCAAAGCTTTTTATCATAGGAAAAGATTCAGGAAAACAGGACAAGTACTGGAAACACTAATGTAGCTATATCTTTATTAAGAATTTTTAGGCAGTAGAAGGAATCTAATAATGAGTTCTATCTGTGCACTGGTATGGAAAGATCTTCAGGAGGCCAAGTAGTAATTACAAAGGTTAGACACAAAGACAAACACATACATGAAAATGTGATTTTTTATTAGCAAAGATTATTAATTGGATAATCTTAGGAACAATAACAATCTTAGTACAATGATGCATATGGAAGAACAGGGAGACTGGTGAGGGACAGATAAAATGTTCATTCCATACCATTTCCTCTTTGTAAGGATTCTATTTTTAATATTTATTTTATCTATTTTTTGCTCAGGTATATCTTAAAAGTAAAATGTTACACAAAAACTTCATATGAAAAGAAATTAAATAGAGAAGATAGTCTCTATAAAAGAAATATTTTAACAATGAAAAGAAAGAAGATAAAAGACAAGATACTGACCAGAAATTGAATTATGAATGAGACAAAAAGTAACAAAAGTAAACATAGCAATTAATTATGAATTAGTAAAACTCTATAAATATTTGACTCTTTCACTGCACATTATCTGTTGACTATGACTGTAAATGCATTTACAGTAAAATGGACTTTAACATTTGTGGAGATTGACACTAATGTTAAAATGCTTCATTCATGATAGATGATGCACTTACTTACTACACAGCATTTGTCATCTCATAATTTCTCAGTGTTAGATCAGTGAGTTCAGCATTGGGGTTATGACTCTAAAATATACACTTGTCGATGAGGAAGGTCTTAGCAGGTCTTACATACATGAAAATACATGGAACAAAGAATAAGACCACCACAATGATGTGGGAACCACAGGTCTGGAGGACTTTCTGCCTCCCTTCTGAACTAAAGTTCTTTAGAGAATTCAGGATGACACCGTAAGAGATGAGCAAGAACACAAACAAGAGATGAGCAAGAACACAAACAAAATAGTGCAAATCGTCCCTCCATTGGCCACCACTAATGGGTCAATGACATATGTGCCAGTACAAACCAATTTCATTAAGGGGTACATGTCACAGGCATATTAAAAATACAGACTTATTAAAACTTAATATAACCATATAAAAACTTCCTCACTAATTCATTACCTATTGTTGAATCCCTGCTATAAAGGCATTACACCCTTAAATGAAGTCTTACAAGGTATTACGAGCCTGACATTCTAGCAGGAAGGAAAATTTATTATAACACAATAATCCAGTTCAATCTTTAATTATAAATAACTTAATTACTTTGAAAAAAAAAAGGGAATTCAGAATTATTTTGGGAATACTTCAGCATTCTCAGAAAATGGACCCAATGTAAAGAGATTCTTCTTGTGGTAGATAATATACTTATCTACTAAAAGATATAACATTTCTACTCCAGAGCTTCTTCATAGCATTTGTCATCTCAGAATTTCTCAGAGTGTAGATGAGTGGGTTCAGCATGGGGGTTATGACTGTAAAAAACACACTCAATGACTTGTCAATGGGGAAAGTCTTAGCAGGTCGTACATACATGAAAATGCATGGAACAAAGAAGAAGACCACCACAGTGATGTGAGAACCACAGGTCTGGAGGGCTTTTCGCCTCCCTTCTGAACTAAGATTCTTTAGAGAGTACAATATAAAACCATAAGAGATGAGCAAGAACATAAACACAATAGTGCAGATCATCCCTCCATTGGCCACCACTAACAGGCCAATGACATATGTGTCAGTACAGATGAGTTCCAGTAAGGGATACATTTCACAGATGAAATGATCAATAACATTGGGACCACAGAATGGGAGCCCATAAACAGTGCTAACCTGAATTACTGAATGCAGAAAACCTCCAACCCAGGACACTACCAGCAGCACAACACACACCCATTGCCTCATGATCACCAAATAATGCAAGGGCTTGCAGATGGCCACATAACGGTCATAGGCCATCACTAGTAGAAGAAAGACCTCTGAGCCACCAAAAAGGTGTTCAGTAAATAGTTGAGTCATACAAGATTGGAAGGATATGGTATTTTCTGCAAACAACAAACCTGAAATCAATCTGGGGCAAATGCAAGAGGAATAAGTGACATCCATAAAAGACAAATTAGCAAGAAACAAGTACATAGGAGAGCCCAGGGTCTTACTGACTGCTATAGTCACCACAATGAGCACATTGCCCACCACAGTCAAAATATAGAAGAGCAAGAACATAACAAAAAGGACCTTCTGTTCCTTTGGATCCTGGGTGAGACCCAAGAGGACAAAGTAAGTTACATTGTTTCTTGGGTCCATCTAGTCTGGATGGGAGTGACTTCTTGTATTAGAATCAGGTGATCTACAAAACAGGGGAGAAAGCCTTTAAATGTGTTATAAGGTTAATCTTTTATTGATTCATTCAGTTAAAAGATTGTGTAAAAGATTGTAAAAAAAAAAATAGTCAGGAGTACCTATTTGTGTCACAGACAGTGTGATTTCCAAGTTGAACAAGTCATGGTTTCCTACACTCAATGATAGCATATATAATAATATTCAATGAAATAAGTGCCAATATAAAGGTAGTCACACAGTGCAAAGGTCAAGGGTAAGAATATATCAACAAAACAGCAATCAAAGATGGCTTCCAAGAGGAAGCACGCCTTCCTGAGATTTAAAGAAGTGGAAGGATAAGAGGACAATGGATCCATGCAAGAGTGCACAGTTTATAAAGTCACAAAAGTGAAATACTTGAAACCCATTCAGGGTAACTGACATATTCAAAGTGAGTGGAACAAATTAGGAATAGAAGTTGCTGCCCTGAATTTTTTCTTCCCTCACTGAGACTTCTTTCTTAGACTTCTTCTTTGGTTGGATATGCCCTCTTTCCTTGACCAGTAAATGTGGAACCTTTCCAATGTTGGGTCTCTCCTTTAATTTTTAAACTTCATATATGCAGCATCTCCAACTCTGAACATCTCCAATTGGATATTAATTCAGAAATTATAAAACTAAACTTCTAATTTTCAGTCACAAATGTAGGTGTTTACCATCTGACTAAATGGTAAACAAATCATTTTCCAAACAAGAAATATCACCATGCATTTCATGCCTTTCTTGCTCTCATATCACATATTGATAACTTTAACAAATCTTATTAGACCCATTGAAATAGATCACCAAGTTGGTTATTTCCCTTTTCTTCCCACTTCTGGCCACTGCACTAGACATCTGCATTTCATTCTGGCCTCCACCAATTTTTTTTTTTCCCTAACATAGCCCAAGTGATCCTGTTTAAATCTGATAGTGATCTGATCAGCCCACTGCTCACAACATCTGCAGTGGATTCTACTCACTCACTCACTCACAATTTAATGAATCACATTTCATATTTACAGTAACAGAAACTGTAATCCCCATTCCACAGTTGAACAAACTGAGATTCTGAACATCTATTTTTCCCAAGTTCACCCATTTTGAAGTGGTGAAACTAGAGTTAGAACCCAATTGTGCTTTATCTCAAAGTGATCTAACTTTTACATAATAAAGGTACTCACACAATTGCAAAGCCTGGTTTCCACTTTACTGTTAGTCTTACCTTAAGAAGACAAGTCCACAATCTGAAGGTACACTTTTTACTCATTCACAAGAAACTAGAAATCTTTTGTCATCCAGTTTAACAAGAGTGGACAGAAAGCTGCATTGTTACTTGAGGACCTATTTTATTTCATTCAATTGTCTGTCCATTCTCTCCGTGGAATCTTCCGGTTATTCAGAAGATTGCTTTTATTTATATTGTAGATTACTTCCTAAGAATTCCAGGTTCCACAGAGAAAAACAAAAATTTAGCACAAAAATTTTGGATGATTTATCTAAAAGACAAGGAAATCCTATCCTTACATAAAAAGATAGCAACCAGACATTTCCAACGGAGATTTTTCTCAAGTAATTTCTTTCGTACTAATTTCTAAATAGGAAAATATCATTCAAATCTTTATTCATCTTTACTCTGTCCTTTTGCTTTAGCTCAGATTGGTAGACCTGGTATTTTTAAGAAACATTCTTGTGTTTTTCATTAGATAATGCTTTAAACCTAACAGAAACCTCCTCAAAAATGTGTACCAGTTTTTAGGAGTATAGCATATTCTTCCCAATATGAGCAAAGAACACTGGGCATATTATCCCTTCTAACCACATTCCTCGTTAGGCCTAGAATTGGAAAGTGTCCAAGACTGATTCTTCCTTAATTAAATTCACTGGGAATTTCCAGAAAAACTCTAAAAAATATCTCTATAAAAATACTAGGAGGCCAAATCACATAATTAGGGTCAGAAAGATGTAACATAAAAATATAGCTTTAGAACGATTGTAAGACGACTGCCAGTCAAGAATAAAATTTTAACCCAGTCATACTGTGTTAGGGAAAAATTTTTTCATATATTTTCCCACTTGTCATAGTAAGTTTTTCTTTTCTTTCATTTAATAGTAAATTTATCCTGCCCTAAATTGTGGTTAGATGTTCTAGATATGTGTTTATATATAAAATAACCATTAAACTATTAATTTCTTTAATTTGGAGCTCCAATCTACTGCCAGAAACCATGCTATGAATGGTAACTAAAGAAATAGGAAAATTATGTAAAAGTTCCTTCATGCATGGACCTTATATTCTTATAATAGAGTCAGACAGTAAATATGGGGACAATTTACTAAACTAAATATAGTCTTCACTATGGCTAATAACAGAGCAAACAAAGTATACTCAGGGAGATTACTGCTATGGAAAAGGTGACCAGGGAAGGCCTTTCTTCAAAGGTCATGTTAAAGCTGAGATGTAAAGTTAGTAGCTACCATCAGAAACACTATTTTAGGTAGTAAAATTAAGTGAACATTCTAAGTAATGTGTTCTCACTTCACTGATGGCACGACCTATATGTAGAATAGGCTAAAAATTTCATAGGGATTTTATTCCAATGTTATTATAAAATGGAGTGGTGAACAGGGACACTCTTATCTTTTCCTTGATTATAGTGGAAAAGCTGTCAACCTTTCCTTGCTGAGTGTGATGTTAGTTGTGGTTCTGTCATATATTACCATTATTGTATTGACGTACATTCCTTCCATACCCAATTTTTTGAGTTTTTTTTTTAATCAAGAAAATAAATTGAATTTCTCTGCGACCATTTAATAATCCATAGAGGATTAAGAAAACAATTTCTTTTACTAGAACATCAAAAAGAACAAAATACTTATGAATAAGCTTAAACAAGGACCCAAAATTCTTCTACACTGAAAAACTGCATAGTGTTGTTGAAAGATATTCTAGAAAACACAAATTAAAGGGAGGAAAGACACTCGTGAATTTATATGGTTCATGGTACTAAGTTGTAGTGTTAGCTAAGGCAATCTACAGATTCAAAGAAATTCCTACTAAAATAAAAAAGAAATGTTTTTGCAGAAATAGAAAAATCTATCCTAAAATTCAGGTGGAAACTCAAGGCATGCCAAGCAACCAAATAACCCTGGGGTAACAAACAATTGGAGGGCTTCCTGGTTCTAAAACTAACTACAAAGGTATGGGAATCAAAAAGCAGATACAACAATGGAATAAAATACAGATCCTAGAAATAAACCTTTGCCTGTGTGTCCAAATGATTTTCACAAGTGACAGAGCATTCATTGGGAAAGGACAAATGATTCCAAAAATAGTACCATGAAACTGGATATCCACCTGCAAAAGAATGAAGTTCAACCCTTAATCACATACATCATACACAAAAATTGAATCAAAATGGATCAGAGACCTAAACTACTACCTAGAACTATGAAACTCTTAGAAGAAAACTTCATAACTTTGGATTTGATAATGATTTCTTGGGTAGGACACCAAAACCACAGACAAAAAAAGAAAAAAACACATGAATTACACTTTATCACATTTAAGAACTTTTGTACATCAAATCAACAGAGAGAAAAGACATCCCACAAATGAGATAAGATATCTGAAATTGATTTATTTGATAATATGCTGGTATCCAGAATATATAACAAACACACATCTCAAAAACACACATAAAAAAGAAAAAAAAAACACCCTGATTAAAAATGAGCAAAGGACTTCAATAGGCATTTCTCCAAATAAGATATGTGATGCCATATAAGCACATAAAAAGATGCTCAATGTCACTAATCATGAGGGAAATGCATTTCAAAACCATAATGTAATACTATTTCACACCCAACAGGAGAGTTATGACTACAAAATGTAAAAATTGTAACACACGTAAGACAGTGGAGAAATCAGAACAACTCTCCATCGCTGGTGGGAATGCAAAATGATGTAGCAGCTATGGAAAATGCTATTGTACTTCCTGAAAAGATAAGCAAAAAAAAAATCATATGATCCACAATTCCACTTTGGGGTATATACACAAAATAATGGACATCATAGTCTCAAATAGGTATTTCTATACCCATTTTCATGGCAGTATTTTTCATGATAGCCAGAAAGTAGAAGCAGTCAAAGTGTGTACAAAGTGTGATAAATGTATGAACAGAATGAGGTATATTCAAAGAATGGATTATTATTCATTCTTAAAAATGAAGGAAATTCTGACACATATTAAGACATTGATATCCTGCAATTCACTCTGCCAAGTGAAATGAGACAGTCACAAAAAGACAAATATTGTATGATTCCATACACACAGGTACTTAAAGTAGCCAAATTCATAAGAAATAAGAAAACAGAACAGTGGCTGCCTAAAGCCCAGAGAGAGGGATTGGGGAGTTAATGTTTAATGAGTGTGGAATTTCAGTTTGGGAAAATGAAAAGGCTCTGGAGGTGGGTGGTACTGGTGCTTGCATTACAAATGTCAATTAAATTAAATTAAAGTAATAACCATCATGATGATGTAAATTGACTCAATGTCACTAAACTATGCTCTTACAAATGGTTAAAACTGTAAGTTGGAGTACCTGGTGTGGCAGAATAGTAGGAGAACCCTAAATTCGCTTCATCCATGGAACACATCCATATAACCTTCAAATCATTCTGAATGCCCAAGAATTGACCTGAGGACTGATAGAAGAAATTATACACAGCTGAAGGGAGAAAAGAAGCCATATAAAGGAAGGCAGGAAGTGTGAAGACATGTTTCATGCTGAAAATGATCCCAGGTGCTGCAGAGGGGAGGGAGTGCTAGTTGCAGGGAATGGTGAGAGAGAGCAGAGCACACAGGAATACACACACTTCCCCAAAGCCACTGGTAAGGAAAATGAGAGTGGCTGATTTTGGTAAGTTTTGGCAACCAATGGGCCTCAAACGCTGGAGTTTCAGAGGTCCCTGGGCTTGGCTAGGACAGTATCTGAGTATGTTGGCCAACTCCTAGAGAAGAGGCAGGCAGGTAACCAGGCGAGACAGCACAATCTGAGGATCATCTACGGGCATGGGGAGAGACTATTTTTACTTTTTAGTGCACATCTCTGAGAGGTTGCATTGCTTTTCTGGGAACAAAAGACTCTGCAGCCTCCATTTCCTTACTCCACCCATCAGCAAAGGCACAGAGACCTGCTAGATGTGGCTACACTGGACATTGGCTCTTTAGCCTGAATTTCTCCAAGTCCCATGCCCGTGCATTCTGTCACGATTGCCCTTCTGGATCAAACCTGCAAGAGTCCCAGCACACTGACACCATCCTCCAGAAAACACGTGAAGGTTCTCACTCCAGGTTCTAAAAGTTTAGAGTTTTAAAAGATGCGAAAGCTTGGCTGGGCTAGAGCCGAAGGTGAATTTTGCTGCTCAAGGCAGGCAAGCAACCCAGAGACAGTGTGAAATGAGAGATCTAGAAAACACTGGGACACATGAGGGAAAATTATTTGCTCTTTTTAATGTGCTTTTGTGAGAGCAGCAAGCATGGACTCCCCTCTCTAGGCACAAAGAGCTTGCTAGTGCCATTTCCCTCCCCCACCTCTCAGCATTGACCAGCTTCAGTAAATAGCACATTGCCAGCACTGACTGCCTAAACTGCTTACACCAAGTCTCCCTCTTCTGTACTTGCCAGTAATACTTTTCCTGGATAAGTGTACCTAAGGACTAGTGCAGCAGGACCCTTCCCCAGAAGACCCTTAGAAACCCCTGCATTCACCATGTCTACTGACCACAGAGTTCTTCAAAGCTTCACTTATAGTGAAAATATAATCAGGTCTCCTTTAACAAGCAGACCAAATCTTATCTAGTTAAAACTCACCAAACTCTGAACAAGGACCAAACAGTCCCCTCTGCAGGCAAATAGAACCTTTACATACAATTGACCTGAGAAACAGAGCAGCCAAAACACAGTAGCAGAGTACATGCAGCACACATCAAAAATACTTCCTGAAGCACTAGACCCTGGCCGTTATTTGACCTCTTCTACTTAAAGCCATTACTCTCAGGAACAGGAAACATAACAGACTTTCCTAACACAGAGAAGAAGCAGAGACCTACTCAAAATGCCAAGATGGGGAAATTCATCCCAAAAGAAAGAACAAGAAAAGATCACAATTGTGAATCTAATCAAAACAGATATAAGTAATAGGCCTGATGGAGAGTTTAAAGCAATAATCATAAGTATACTAGCTGGGCTTGGAGAAAAGCATAGGAGACATCAGGGAGACCCTTACCACAAGATAAAAGAGCTAATTAACCATCTGGCTGAATTGAAAAATACAGTAACTGAGATTCACAACAGACTGCATGTAATGGCCACAAGAATGGAAGAAGCGGAGACATGAATAAATGATATAGAAGACAGAACTATGGAAGATAATGAAACAATAAAAGAAAGAAAAAGAAAAATGTTTGGATCATGAGCATAGACAAGGAATTCAGAGACTCCATCAAACATAGCATTCATATCATATGAGTCCCAGAAGAAGAAGAGAAAGAAAGGAAACGGAAGGTTTATTTGAGAAGGTTATGGCTGAAAAGTTCCCAAATCTAGAGAACAAAACAGACAGCCAAAGTCAGAAGGCACAGAGAACCTCCATCTAAACAAAAGCAAGCCAACACCAAGATATTGCAGTTATATTTGCAAAATATTGAGATAAAGAATAATCCTAAAAGCAATGAGACAAAAGAGGTCCCTTACTGACAATTGGAGGGGCAATAAGGTTAACAGCAGTGCTCTCCACAGAAAGTTGGCAAGACTGAAGAGATGGAAATGCTATATTCACCATGCTGAATGGGGAAAATCTGCAGCCATGAATACTCTATCCAGCAAGGTAGTCATTTAAAACAGAAAAAGAGATAAAGAGTTTCCCAGACAAACACCAAAGCAGTTAATGACCACTAAACCAGCATGTGAGAAATATTAAAGGAGACACTTTGACTGGGAAAGAAAGACCAAAAGAGACAAAAACTAGAGAAATGAAGAAATTCCATAAACAATGACAAAATAAGAAATAAAATAGCATAATACATATGTATCAAAAATTACTCTGAAGGTAAATGGAGTAAATGCTCCAAACAAAAGATATAAGGTGTTAGATAGATTAAAAACAAAATAAAACAAACAAACACCCCATAAGACCCATATATATACTGTTTACAAGAGACTCATCTTAGACCAAAAGTCACCTCCAGATTCAAAGTGAAGAGGCAGAGAACTATTTACATACTAATGGACATCAAAAGAAAGCTGAAGTGACCACCTTTATATGAGGCAAATAGATTTTAAACCAAAGACTGTAACCAAACAACAATGACACTACACCATACTAAAGGGGTACATCCAACAAGAAGATTTAATGATTCTAAATATTTATGCCTCCAACTTAGGAAAAGCCAAATATGTAAACAAATTAATAACAAAATTAAAGAACTCATTGATGATAATACAATAATAACAGGGGAATTTAGCACCCCATTCACAGCAAAGGACATATCATCCAAGCAGAAGATCAACAAGGAAACAAAGGGGCCTTGAATGACACACTGGACCAGATGGATATCACAGATATATTCAGAGCATTCCATCTTAAAGCAGAAGAATACACATTCTTCCAAGTGCATATGCATCATTTTCCACAATAAATCACATACTGGGTCACAACTGATACAATAAGACTGAAGTCATACAATGCATATTTTCAGACCACAATGCTAGAAAACTAGAAGTCAATCACAAGTAGAAATTTGGAAAGACCACAAATACACGGAGTTCAAAGAGCATCCTACTAAAGAACAAATAGGACTATCAGGAAATTGAAAAAGAATTTAAAAAAAATACATGGAAGCAAATGAAACTGAAAACACAACAGTTCAAAACCTTTGGGATGGACGCCTGGGTGGCTCAGTGGGTTAAGCCGCTGCCTTCGGATCAGGTTATGGTCTCAGGCTCCTGGGATCGAGTCCCGCATCGGGCTCTCTGCTCAGCAGGGAGCCTGCTTCCTCCTCTCTCTCTGCCTACTTGTAATCTCTCTCTGTTAAATAAATAAATAAAATATTAAAAAAAAAAAAACCTTTGGGATGCAGCAAAAGTGGTCCTAACAGGGAAGTATGTAGCAATACAGCCCTTCTAGAAGGAGCAAGAGAAGTCTCAAATACACAACATAACCTTACAGCTAAAAGAACTAGAAACAACAGCAAATAAAGCTTAAAGCCAGCAGGAGAAGAGAAATAATAAAGATTAGAGGAGAAATCAATGATACAGAAATTTAAAAAAAAAAAAAAAAAAAAAGAACAGTGTTTGCTAAGGCCCAAAGAGAAGGAAGGTGAAATCAATGTCCAATGAATGTGGAATTTCACTTTGGGAAGATGAAAAAGCTCTGGTGACACATGGCATTGGTGTCTGCATTACAAATGTCAAATAACTTACTTAATCATCATATCAATGTGAATTGACTCAATGCCACTGACACTTTGCAAATACAAATGATTAAAACTTCAATTTTTGTTATTTGGATTTTACTACAAGTTAAAAACTACATTTAAAAACTAAGTTGAGGGGGGCCTGGGTGGCTCAGTGGGTTAAGCCTCTGGCTTTGGCTCAGGTAATGATCCCAGGGTCCTGGGATAGAGTCCCACATTGGACTCTCTACTCAGCAGGGGGCCTGCTTCTCCCTCTCTGTCTTCCTGCCTCTCTGCCTACTTGTGATCTCTGTCAAATTATATAAATACAAAGTAAATAAATACAATCTTTAAAAAAATAAAAATAAATAAAAATAAAAACTAAGTTCACTTCATTAATAAGTGCAAGCTGTCAGCATAAACTACAGCACCATGGCTACACTATATCACATATCACTGGCTTTAAACATACACCTGTATAAAAAGTAGGTATGTCATCTAACAGCAAAACTGTTAATTAAAATCTCCAGATCTGTGTCTTGACAATCTGCTTTGTAGAAGAACTCTAACTAATACTCCCAGCACACTGAACTTTGACCATCAACTGAATAATACATAAACCAAAATAAGATATTTGTATAATAGTAAATTATTTCCTCCCTGGACCTTTCCTCAAAGTGTGTATATGTCAAAATAAACAGACTTTGAACAAATAATGATCCTGGGCCTATGTACCAATTATCTTCTTTTCTCTATTCTATTTAATATACAAATTTATTTTATAAAGTGGTGGATATCTCTCAAAGTTACCTTTTCTACCCCAGAACTTCCTCATGGCATTTTCACCTCCAAATTTCTGAGTGTGCAGGTTTAAGTTTAACAAGGGAATTATCATGCTATACAACAGAGTCACAGCTTGATCAGTGGAGAACGTGGTGATTGGGTGCAAATATACAAATATTCAGGATGCAATATTAGAACCACCACACTGATGTGAGAGACACAAGTGGACACAGCTTTGTGTCTCCCCTCCAAACTATAGGTCTTCCATGAGCATATGATAACCAACTAGGAGACAATCAAGAGGAAAATTTTCACAAGCAGATGAACCCACTTTTGACAGCAACAGAGACACCAAGGGTATGAATGCAGATGAGTTTCAGCCAAATATTTATGTCATGCGCAATGGTCTATGACAGTGGAGCCACACACAGGTAGCCACACTGTGAAGAGGACCTGAATGGTTGCAAGGACAAAGCCTCTAGTACATGTCACCTGAAAGAGGAAGCCATATCCCTGCCACTCTTTATGATTTCATTGTACAGGGGTTTGCAGATGCCTACATGGATGCTCAGCAGAGACTTCAGTCACATACTTCCTGAAAGAGATGGTTTTTCTTACAACAAAGGTGCCAAACAGCATTTTAAGGGTCATGGATGAAGAACAGCAGATACTACAAAGGTTGAGTTACACAGGCAGAAAATGGAAGCAGTACCCAAGGTCATGAAAGATGACTTGTTGAATGAAAAGACCCACTCATGAATAACAGTTCTTATTACTAGAAAGCTTCCTAAATTAGGGGTGCCTGGGTAGCTCAGTCGGTTAAACATCTGCCTTTAACTCAGGTCGTGATCCCAGGGCCCTGGAACTGAGCCCCACATCAGGTTCCCCTCTCTAGTGGAGAGTCGTCATCTCCCTCTCTGTCTGCCCCTCCCGCCAAGCTATCTCTCTCTTTCTCTCTCCCTCAAAATAAATAAACCTTAAAAAAAAAAACCTCTTCCTAAATGAATCCTTAAGTGCATCTCCTAAAAATAATATATGACTTGTTTTGTGACTAAACTATTCTCATCTGCTTTTAACTTATCAACTTCTTTTCAAGTTAAACTTATCATATTTCAATGTAAACGTATTATTTTATTTTAGACTTGTTTTTGAAAGGTAATATGGAAGAATAGGCATTAATCTGAAAAGTAATAGTAATGAAAGAGTGCTCATCTCATGAAGTATGTGTTAACATATATAAAACAAATGTGTTATATATAAGTTAAAGTAAATTTAAAATAGTTGAGATATAAAACAAAAGTCAGTTATTATTTTTAACAAGATTGAATTTAAGAAGATTAATTTAAAATGAAACAAGATGGGATTGGGAGGGAGACAAACCATAAGTGACTCTTAATCTCACAAAACAAACTGAGGGTTGCCGGGGGCAGGGGGTTTGGGAGAAGGGGGTGGGATTATGGACATTGGGGAGGGTATGTGATTTGGTGAGTGCTGTGAAGTGTGTAAACCTGGTGATTCACAGACCTGTACCCCTGGGGATAAAAAAAAATGTTAACAAAAAAAAAAAAATAAAAAAAAAAATAAATTGAAAATATTCAAAAAAAAAAAAAAAAAGAAGATTAATTTAGAAACAGTTAAAGTTTTCCAGTACTGAGAACTGATATCCATGAGCAGGTCTTTTCATTCAACAAGTCATCTTTCATGAACTTCAGTACTGCTTCCATTTTCTCCCTGTGAGAGTTATGCCTTCTAGATATCTACTGTTCTTCATCTATGTCCCCCCTGAAATGCTGCTTTGCATTTTTTTGTAAGAAAAATCATCCCCAAACCACTAGAACTCATAAAACAATTCAGTAATGTGGCAGGATACAAAGTCAGTGTACAGAAATTAGTGGCTTTTTTAAAAATTGTATTTATTTATTTGACATATTTATTTGACAGAGAGAAAGATCACAAGTAGGGAGAGAGGCAGGCAGAGAGAGGGGGAAGCAGGCTTCCTGCTGAGCAGAGAGCCTGATGCAAGGCTCGATCCCAGAACCCTGAGGTCATGACCTGAGCTGAAGGCAGAAGCTTAACCCACTAGGCCACCCAGGCACCCCAAGTGACTTTCTTATACACTAACAATGAAAATACAGAAAGGGAAATTAGAGAATAGATTCAATTTACTATAGCACCAAGAACCATAATACCTGGGAATAAACCTAACCAAAGAGGTAAAGGATCTGTACTCGAGGAACTACAGAACACTCATGAAAGAAATTGAAGAAGACACAAAAAGATGGAAGACTATTCCATGCTCTTGGATCAGAAAAATAAACATTGTTAAAATGTCTATACTGCCTAGAGCAAACTATACTTTTAATGCTATTCTGATCAAAATTCCACTGGAATTTTTCAAAGAGCTGGAGCAAATAATCCTAAAATTTGTATGGAATCAGAAGAGACCCCGAATTGCTAAGGAAATGTTGATAAAGAAAAACAAAACTGGGGGGATCACGTTACCTGATTTCAAGCTTTACTACAAAGCTGTGATCACCAAGACAGCATGGTACTGGCATAAAAACAGATACATAGACCAGTGGAACATAGTAGAGAGCCCAGATATGGACCCTCAACTCTATGGTCAAATAATCTTCGACAAAGCAGGAAAAAATATCCAGTGGAAAACAGTCTCTTCAATAAATGGTTTTGGGAAAATTGGACAGCTACATGTAGAAGAATGGAACTCAACCATTCTCTTACACTGCACACAAAGATAAACTCAAAATAGATAAAAGACCACAACGTGAGACAGGAATCCATCAGAATCCTAGAGGAGAACATAGGCAGTAACCTTTTTGATATCAGCCACAGCAACTTCTTTCAAGATATGTCTCCAAAGGCAAAGGAAAAAAAAAAACAAAAATGAATTTTGGGGACTTCATCAAGATCAAAAGCTTCTGTGCAGCACAGGAAATAGTCAACAAAACAAAGAGGCAACCCACAGAATGGTAGGAGATATTTGCAAATGACAGTACAGACAAAAGGCTGATATCCAGGATCTATACAGAACTTCTAAAAATCAATACACACAAAACAGATAATCATGTCAGAAAATGAGCAGAAGACATGAACAGATACCTCCAATGAAGACATCCAAATGGCTATCAGACACATGAAAAAATGTTCATCATCACTAGCCATCAGGGAGATGCAAATTAAAACTACATTGAGATACCACCTTACACCAGTTAGAATGGCCAAAATTAGCAAGACAGGAAACAACCTGTGTTGGAGAGGATGTGGACAAAGGAACCCTCTTCCACTGTGGGTGGGAATGCAAGTTGGTGCAGCCTCTTTGGAGAACAGTGTGGAGATTCCTCAAGAAATTAAAAATAGAACTTCCCTATGACCCTGCAATTGCACTCCTGGGTATTTACCCCAAAGATACAGATGTAATGAAAAGAAGAGCCATCTATACTCCAATGTTTATAGCAGCAATGGCCACAGTTGCCAAACTGTGGAAAGAACCAAGATGTCCTTCAATGGATGAATGGATAAGAAAGATGTGGTCCATATACACTATGAAGTATTATGCCTCCATCAGAAAGGACGAATATCCAACTTTTGTAGCAACACAGACAGGACTGGAAGAGATTATGCTGAGTGAAATAAATCAAGCAGAGAGAGTCAATTATCATATGGTTTCACTTATTTGTGGAGCATAACAAATAACATGGAGGACATGGGGAGATGGACAAGAGAAAGGAGTTGAGGGAAATTGGAAGAGGAGATGAACCATGAGAGACTATGGACTCTGAAAAACAATCTGAGGGTTTTGAAGGGGTGAAAGATGGGAGGTAGGGGGACCCAGGTGGTGGGTATTATGGAGGGCACGTATTGCATGTTTATGCACCATAAACAATGAATTCTGTTATGGTGAAAAGATACCATCTTTTTCAGGAAGTGTGTGATTTATGTTTTTGCTGAGCATCCATGTGGTCATCTGCAAACCTATGTGTAACACAAATATGTTATATATGAAAGCAATAATGTTGTGTATCAGTGAGGACATGAACAAAGATATGAATGAAACAGGAGTCCTGATTTGGATCCAAATAAAAATTACACTTTAGAATATAATACTCAGGATTCACATCAATGGCAAAAAGAAAAGTATGCAGATTTTTTAAAGAAAACCTAAAGTTCATAAAACTGACTATTCCTCCATACTTCTTCAATGGCTGCACCAAAAATTTTCAGATGAGTCTAAAGTTTTAATGTAAGATATACAACCTCAAAAATGCTTTAAAAATTACCTGCTGAATTCTGGAACACTGAAAAGAAATTTTTTTAAAAAAGGAAACAAGAAAAATTAACTCCTGAAAAACAGTTTAAGAATATTTTGGTATAAGTGAAGTGGAAAAATCTTTCAAAATAACAATCCAAAACAAAATTAAATCAACAAAGCAGGAAAAAATATGCAGTGGAAAAAAGACAGTCTCTTCAATAAGCTGGGAAAACTTGGCAGCTATATGTAGAAGAATGAAATTCGACCATTCTCTTACACCATATACAAAGATAAACTCAAAATGGATAAAAGACCTCAACGTGAGACAGGAATCCATCAGAATCCTAGAGGAAAACACAGGCAGTAATCTCTTCAATATCAGCCACAGCAACTTCTTTTATGACCATTTTTTGCATGCCAAAAGGATTTTACAAATTATACAAAAGCTAAAAACACATCACAAGCCAGAAAGACAATTGTTGCATACACAACAATAAAAGGATCCTTTCCTCAGAATCTAATCAATCATAAAAATCACTATGGAAAAGATAAATGATTGAATGAAATATGTAAAAGCATTTATAGGTGATTCACAGAAAAACAAAAATAAATCATATTAAAGATAAACTCAATAAAACAAAAAAGGTTACATTTTAATCAGATTATTTTCTGCCATGAATATTTATCAGATATAGCTTGTTGAGAATGTGGACACAAATATTCTCACAGATTGTGAGAAGCAGTTTAGCTAATACTACAATCTCAAGCATGACAGTTTGATAATAACTATGAATACTGACATTTAACTATCTGATCATTGTTTCAAATACATACATCAACAATTCCACTCATAGAAATGCATACTCGCACATGTTCACAAGCATATATTTTTGTAGGAAAAGGTTAGTAAAAACATGAAAAGAAATGAATACATTTATTTTAGTAAATGTTTATAAATGAGTAATATGGAGTACAAGAAAAACTAAGAGATCTTATGGACTAGTACGGAATATCTTCAAAATGCTGCAAGAGATTTCACTTATATGTGGAATTAAAAAAAAAAAAAAACAGTGAAACAAACAAAACCCAGAAATGTACTTATACATACAGAGAACAAACTGGTCATCACCAAAACAGAGGGGGATGAAGGGACAGGCAAAAATAGGTGAGGGGATGAAAGGTACAAAGTTTCAGTGATTAAATATGTCACAAGAATGAAAAGGACAGCATAGGAAACACAAACACAAACAACATAGCAACTTTGTATGGTAACACATCAAAACTACCCTTATCATGATGAGCATCTCTAATGCACATGATTGTTGACTTACTATGCTATATTCCTGAAACTACTGTAATGTTGTATGATAACTATACTTGAGTTAAAAATTTAGAAATAAGCAAAACTATGCCAACTTAAAGGTTTATGTTTACAAAAGAAGTTGCACAATAAGGGCAAAATAGTTGAAAAATCCAGAACACAGCAGCTATCTCTACACCTTAAAGAACTGGAGAATCAACAACAAATCAAACCAACTCCACATATAAGAAGGGAAATAATCAAGATTAGAGCTGAGATCGATGAGGTAGAAACGAGAGATACAATAGAACGTAACAATGAAACTAGAAGCTGGTTTTTTGAAAGAATCAATAAGATCGATAAACCACTGGTGAGACTAATCCAAAAGAAAAGAGAGAAAGGCCAAGTTTATAAAATTATGAATGAAAAGGGAGAGATCACAATGAACACCAAGGAAGTAGAAACAATCATCAGAAGTTATTATCAACAGTTATATGCCAATAAGCTAAGCAACCTAGATGAAATGGATGCATTCCTGGAAAACTGTAAACTCCCAAAATTGAACCAGGAAGAAATTGACAAAGTGAATAGACCAATATCTAGTAACAAGATTGAAGCGGTGATCAAAAACCTCCCAAAAAACAAGAACCCAGGACCTGATTGAATCCCTGGGGAATTCTACCAAACTTTCAAAGAAGGGCAAACATTTAAATACACAGAGAAAAAATTACATACATATATTTAAATCGAAATGCATTTGCAGTTTTTACCTCATGAGTCTTTAACAGATCAAGACTAAGTCTGGGGAAGAATAGAGACCACACTGAGAGAGAAGTAGGTAATTTATTCAACATTGTTTCCAATTGTGTGAGATCTACTCTTGTACTCCTTATTATCCATTACACTTCAGTTTTTCTTATAAAAACACTTATTTTATATCTAAGGCAGCAGAAACTTAATATACAAGACAGTCCATACTTTATTAAATATTATAAAGAGTATAATAAAAAGATTACCTTAAATGACAAGAATCTAATGAAAAATGAAACACATCTCAGAAAACAAATTTTAAAACATAACTTAATTAAAAATTATTGTAATCATATAAAAATTTCCTCAATAATTTATTACCCATTGGTAACTCCTTGAGAAAAAGGTATTATACCTTTATAAATAAAGTGATCAACAAGACACTATAGCCCTTACATTCTAGCAAGAAGGGAAATGTTATTATAGCACAATCATCCTATCCATTCTTTAACTTAATTCACTTGAAACAAAGAGTCTTAATCATTTTAAGAAGATTTTTACATATTATGAAAATGGGATCCAATGTAAAATAATTCTCTTCGTGGTGGATGATACACTTATCGACTAAAAGACATATTTCTTCTCCAGAGCTTCTTCATAGCATTTGTCATCTCAGAATTTCTCAAAGTGTAGTTCAGTGGGTTCAGCATGGGGGTTATGACTGTGTAGAACACACTCAATGATTTGTCAATGGGGAAGGTCTTAGCAGGTCTTGCATACATGAAAATACAAGGAACAAAGAAGAAGACCACCACAGTGATGTGGGAACCACAGGTCTGGAGGGCCTTCCACCTCCCTTCCAGACTAAGGTTCTTTAGAGAATGCAGGATGACACCATAAGAGATAAGCAAGAATGCAAACAAATTAGTGCATATCAGCCCTCCATTGGCCACCACTAACAGGCCAATGACATACGTGTCAGTATAGACCAGTTTCAATAAGGGGTACATGTCACAGGAAAAATGGTCAGTGATATTGAGACCACAAAATGGAAGCACATAAACAGTACTAACCTGAATTACTGAATGCAGAAAACCTCCCACCCAGGACACTACCAGCAGCACAACACATACCCACTGCCCCATGATCACCAAATAATGCAAGGGCTTGCAGATGGCCACATAGCGGTCATAGGACATCACCAGCAGAAGAAAGATTTCTGTTGCACCAAAAAGGTGCCCTGTATATAGCTGAGTCATACAAGCATGGAAGGATATTCTATTTTCTCCAGACAATAAGTCTGAAATCAATCTAGGGCTAACAGAAGATGAATAAATGACATCCATAAATGATAATTTAGCAAGAAATAAATACATAGGTGAGCCCAAGGTCTTACTGACACTTACAGTCACCACAATGAGCATGTTTCTTACCACAGAAAAAATATAGAAGAGCAAGAACATAACAAAAAGGACCTTCTGTTCCTTTGGATCCTGGGTGAAGCCCAAGAGGACAAAGTAAGTTACATTATTTCTTGGTTCCATCTAGTCTGCATAGGAGCTGACTTCTCCTATTAGAAGGAAGTGATCTGAGCTGGAGTCAAGATGGCGGAGAAATAGCAGGCCGAGACTACTTCAGCTAGCCGGAGATCAGCTAGATAGCTTATCTAAAGATTGCAAACACCTGAAAATCCATCGGCAGATCGAAGAGAAGAAGAACAGCAATTCTGGAAACAGAAAACAACCACTTTCTGAAAGGTGTTTTCTTTTTTTTAAAAATTCTTTTCTTTTTTTTTTTCTTTCTTTTTTCTTTTTTTTTTTTTTTTTTTTTTTTTCTTCCTTTTTGAACCTCTTTTTATCCCCTTTCTCCCCCCTCACGATTTGGGATCTCTTCTAATTTGGTTAAAGCATATTTTCCTGGGGTTGTTGCCACCCTTTTAGTATTTTACTTGCCCCCTCATATACTCTTCTCTGGACAAAATAACAAGACGGAAAAATTCAACACAAAAAAAAGAAC
>NW_026739562.1:10339022-10424186 GCF_022355385.1 Mustela nigripes | reverse complement strand
GAGGGTATGTGCTTTGGTGAGTGCTGTGAAGTGTGTAAACCTGGTGACTCACAGACCTGTACCCCTGGGGATAAAAATATATGTTTATAAAAAATAAAAAATTATATTAAAAAAAAAAAGAAGGAAGTGATCTACAAAACAAGGGGGAAATCTTTTAAATGCATTACAAGATTAATCTTCTATTGACTCATTCAATTAAAAGAATGTGGAAGGCATATCTGTTTGTGTCAAGTGTGTAATGGACGTTATAATTTCCAGTTGAACAAGCCATGGTTTCCTCCCCTTGGTGATAGCATACATATTAATCACCAATGAAATAAGTGCCATTACAAAAATAACCACACAATGAAAGATCAGGGGTAGGAATACATTACCAAACATCAGTCAAGGAAGACTTCCCAGAGAAGCAACTCTTTAGTTGAGTTTCAAAGGAAAAGAAGAAAAACAAGAAAAGAAGGCAAAGGAATTCCACACAAAGGTGCATAGTTACAAAAGTGAAATACTTGAGACCCATTTAGGGTAATTGACATATTTAAAGTGAATGGATCAACTAGGAATGGAAGATCACTGCCTTCGACTGTCTCATCCCTCACTGAGATTTCCTTCTTATGGTCTTTGGTTGGATATGTCTCCTCTTCCTGACCAATAAATGGGAAAGCATGCCAGTGTTGTGCCTCTCCCTTAATTCTTGAACTTCATATATATGATATCTCTACCTACGAATATCTCCAAACAGATATCATTCCAGGACTTATGAAATTAAATTTTAATTTTCCATGATAAACATAGGCGTTTTCAGCTCACTAAATGGTACCACTTTCCACATCATTGCTTAGACAAGAAATATCACAGTGTCCTTTATTTATTTCTTGATCTCATATCACATACTGATACCTTTAACAAATCCTTTTAACTCCCTTTAAAATATATCACAAACATAATCATTTCCCTTCCCCCCTCACTTCTCTCTCACTGTACTCTGGATCCTGCCACATCTTTCACCTGGCATTCTGTCTTCCTTCAGTTTGTTGTAATGATGCAGCCAAATGGTCCTTTTTAAATCTGATTCTGATGTATCGCTCCACTGTTCACAATACTAGAGTAGATTCCAATCACTCACTCACAACTTAATGAATCACATCTTCTATTACAGTAAAGGAATTGTAATCCCTATTAACTTCTCCAATGTCACACAGTTTTGAGTGATAAAACTAGGATCAGAATCCAACTTGGCTTTATCTCAAAGTAATCTACATTTACATAATAAAGAAAAGTCATACAATTGCAAAGCCTGGTCTCTGCCATTTTTTGTTTGTCTTAACTTGTGTAGGCATATCCACAATTTGAAGGAACACATTTTACTCATTCGCAGGGACCTGGGATCTTTATATCATCCAGTTTGACAAGAGAGGGCAAAAAAACTGCATTATTACTTGAGGATGTATTAATTTCAATCGACTCTCCAGCTATTTACCCCATGGAGCCTTCCAGTTATTCAGAAGGTTGCTTTTATTTACATTGTAGATTACTTCCTAGGAATTCCAGGGTCTGCAAAGAAAAACAAAAAATTGGCACATTAGGATAATTTATCAAAAAGACAAGTAAACCCCATACTTACACAAGAAGGGAACAGCTAGTCATTTCCCAGGGAGATTTCTTTCAAGTAATTTCTTTCCTACTAATTTATAAATAGGAAAGTATCATTCAACACTTTAGTCATCTTTTTTCTGTCCTGTTGGCTTGCTCAGATTAGCTGATTTGAGATTTTTAAAAGACATTCTTGTGCTTTTCATTAGGTAATGCTTTAAGCCTAACAGAAACCTCCTAAAAAATGAGTATCAGTTGTTAGGAGCATAGTATCTTCTTCCCAACACAACCAAAGACCACTGGACATTTTATCCCTTCTAACCACATTCCTCATTAACTCCTAGAATTGGAAAGTGTCCAAGACTGATTCTTACTTAATTAAATTCACTGGAAATTTCCATTAAAAACTTTTAAAAATATCTCTAGAAAGATACTGTTAGGCCAGGTGCCTGGGTGGCTCAGTTGGTTAAGTGTCTACCTTGGGCTTAGATCATGATCTCAGGGTCCTGGAGAGCTGGCATCCTGCTCCCTGCTCAGGGAGAAGCCTGCTTCTCCCTCTCTCACTCTCCCTGCTTGTGTTCCCTCTCTCACTATGTCTCTCTCTGCCAAATAAATGAATAAAATCTTGGGGGGGGGGAGAGAAAAAACAGATACTATTGTAAGGGCCTGCCCCTCTCAGAGGAACTTGCTTGTGGACCCCGGATGTAGGGGCGGGCCAGGCAGGGTGGAGACGTCCAATCGGTGGGACGCGTGTATATCCACTGGGGTGAATTAAGATTCGATTGGCCACCTGTGTAGGGGCGGGGCTCAACCAACCCCGTAAAGGTTGGTGTGCGAGGCTATCAGGGGTAAGAAGCAGGAGAGCTGTCCGAGGAAGAAGAGGGTGGAAGCAGGGGAGCTGAAGAGTCCTAGGGAGCTGGGAGCTGGGAGCTGAAGAGTCGGTGGGAGCAGAAAAGGCTGTAACAGCTCTTGTAAGAGTTTATAATCACCACCAGAGGTCCCACCTCCTGCAGCCTCCAGCCACCTGCAGCCCCGAGCCACCTGCGGTCCCGCCTCCAGCGGCCCTGAGCCGCCTACAGCCTCCAGCCGCCTGCGGTCCTGCCTCCAGCGGCCCCAAGCCGTCTGTGGCCTGGCCTCAGCGGTCCCGATGCCTGCAGCCCTGAGACGCCAGCGGTACCCAGCGGTACAGACGCCAGCGGTCCCAACACGCCAGTGGTCCCGACACCAGCGGCCTGGAGACGCCAGCAGCCCCTAGCCACCAGCAGCCTCACCATGAAATGCCTCGTCACCCTGAGCCGCAGCCTTGCCAGAGCTGCATCGTTCTGGGGAGTGGCTTGATCTGGGAAGAGGCCCCCTCGGTGAGGGGTCCAGAGTGGCCTCTTTTTGGGAGCAGCCTTGTCTGGGGTGCAGCCTCATCAGTGAGCGGCCTCATCTGCAGCGGTGGCCTTCTCTGGGGGGCAGCCTTGTCAGAGTGGCATCATGGGGAGCAGAGTCTGTGTCATCAGGGTTGTCCTCCTTGTCATTGTCGCTGTCATTGTTGCCTCGTCATCGTCGGGAGCAGCCTCGTCCTGGGAGTGGCCTTGTCCAGAGTGGCCTCTTCTTGGGAGCGGCTTCGACCGGCGAGCAGCCTCATCTGTGGAGCAGCCTTGCCTAGAGCAGCCTTGTCCGGAGCAGCCTTCTTGGGAGTGACCTTGTCGGGATCATCGTCTTCGCCTTTTCGTAAGAGACAGCCCTGACCAGTCAGTTGGATTCTTGATGCTTGGCACAAAATAAAGCTTTGCTTGACCTTCGCTTTGTATCAGTCTTGTTCCTTTGATCACCGACCCTAACACTATAAGGCCAAATCACATGATTAGGATCAGAAAGAGGTAACATAAACAAACAAACAAAAAACATACCTTTAGAACCATGGTAAAACTACTACCAAGTCAAGAACAAAATTTCAGCCCAGCCATTTTGTGTTAGGGAAGATTAATTCATCATGGATTTCCCTTCTTATCATAGCAAGTTTTTCTTTCCTTTTATTTAATAGTCAATTTTAGTGTGGTTAGGCATTTTATTTACTCACAGATTTAGGCATAAAGACTATTGTTAAATTAATAATTTATTTAATTTGGAGTTCCTATTTACTGCCAGGAAACATGCTGTAAAGACATAGCAACTAAGGAAATAGAGGAAAAAATTATACAAATGGTCCTTCTACATGGACCTTATATTCTCATAAGAGAGTCAGACAGTACATAAGGAGACAATTTACTAAACTAAGTATAGTCTTCATCAAGGCTAATAAGCAAACATGGAACTCATGGAGATTTCTACTATGGAGAAGTTGATCAGGAAAGGCCTTCCTTCGAAGGGAATGTTAAAGCTGCAATGCAAAGGATATATCTCCAAATTCTACTCCTGAAACTAATACTATATGATCAGAAACACTGCTATAGGTAGTAAAGTTAACTAAACATCCTAAGTAATTTGTTCTCATTTCACTGATGGCATGACCTATTTGTACAACAGGCTAAGTTTTCACAGGAATTTTTAGCCCATTGCTATGTGAAAAGGAGGTGGGAGCTGGGCTCACTTATCTTGTGCCCAATTATAGTGGGAAAGCTTTCAACCTTTCCCTGTTGAGTATGATGTTAGCTACAGATATGCCATATATGGCCTTTATATGTTGAAGTAAATTCATTCTATTCCCAGCTTGTTAATATGGGTTTTTTAATTTCTCTCTGTAAATGATTTTTATTTTACATTTTAGTATGTTTACAGAGCATCTAATTTCTTGTTCTACTGGCAAAAGTATATAGAATTTAAATTATTTTTGAAATTCTTTCAAAGTTTAAATTTATTCTTAAGATAAAATATTTTATTTTGACTTAATTTACCTCTTCTCCTGTGGACTCCATTTCCTTATGTAAATCGGTTTCTTTTTATTTCTTTTTTCTTTTATTTCCCTTTTAAGTTTTTAATTTAAATTCTAGTTAGTTAACATATAGTGTAGTATTAGTTTCAGGAGTACAATTTAATGATTCATCACTTACATATAACACCCAGTGCTCATCACAAGAAATGCCCACCTTAATACTAGTCACCCATCTAACCCATCCTCCACCCTCCTCCCCTTCACAACCCTCAGTTTGTCTCTATAGTTAAGAGTCTCTTATGGTTTGCCTCCCTTTCTTACGTCTCCCCTTCCCTTATGCTCACCTGCTTTGTTTCTTAAAATCCACATATGAGTGGAATCATATGGTATTTATCTTTCTCTGACTGACTTATTTCCTTTAGAATAATGCACTCTAGATCCAACCACCTCACTGCAAATGGCAGAACTTCATTCTTTTTGGTGGCTGAGTAATATTTCAGAGTGTGTGTGTGTGTGTGTGTGTACACACACCATATCTATTTTATCCACTCATTAATCAATGAATATTTGTGCTCATTCCATAATTTGGCTACTGTTGATAATGCTGCTATAAACATCAGAATGGATGTGTGCCTTCAAGTCAGTGTTTTTCTGTCCTTTGGGTAAATACCTAGTAGAGCAATTGCTGTATCATAAGATAGTTCCATTTTAAGTTTCTGAGAAGACTTCATACTGTTTTCCAGAGTGACTGTACCACTTTGTGTTTCACCAACACTGTAAGAGGGTTCTTTTCTCCCATCCTCACCAACACCTGTGTTTCTTGTGTTGTTCATTTTAGCCATTCTGACAAATGTGAGGTGGTTTTTCATCATGGTTTTGAATTGTATTTCCCTAACGATGAGAGCTGTTGAGCATCTTTTCATATGTCTGTTAGACATCTGGATGTCTTCTCAGCATTTCTTGACTGGATTATTTTGTGTGTGCTCAATTTGATAACTTCTTTATATATTTTCAACACTAAACCTTTATCAAATATGTCACATACAAATATTGTTCCCCATTCCAGAGGTTGCTTTTTAAATTATTTCCTTTGCTTGCAGATACTTTTTGGTGAAGTCCTAAGAGTTCATTTTTGCTTTTGTTTCCTTTGCCTCTTGACATGTGTCTAGTAAGAAGTTACTGCATCAGAGGCCAAGGATAATGAGCAATGGTCATTGCTGCCCATGTTTCCCTCTGGATTTTGATGGATTCCTGCCTCAAGTTTAGGTCTTTCATCCATTTTGAGTTTATTTTTGTGTATGGTATAAGAAAGTTTCATTCTTCTGCACGTGGCTGTCTAATTTTCCCAACAACATTTCTTGAAAGACTGTCTTTTTTCCCTTGGATATACTTCCCTGCTTTGTTCAAGATTAGTTGACCTAGAATTGAGGTACATTTCCGGATTCTCTATTCTGTTTCATTGATCTGCTTGTGTGTTTTTATACAAGTACCAAACTGTCTTGATGATTATAGCTTTTTAATACAGCTTGAAGTCTGGAATTTGATGCTTCCAGTTTTGGTTTTCTTTTTCTTTTTTTTTTTCTGTTTTCTCTTTTTCTTTTTCTTTTTTTTAAGATTTTTTATTTCTTTACTTGACAGAGAGAGAGAGAGCACAAACAGGGAGAGTGGCCGAGGGAGAGGGAGAAGCAGGCTCTCTTGGTATTCTTTTTCAACATTACTTTGGCTATTGGGGGTATGAACCCACTGTTGACACCAACAAAGAGACCAAGAGGGAGCACCTGGGTGGCTCAGTGGGTTAAAGCCTCTGCCTTCAGCTCAGGTCATGATCCCAGGGTCCTGGGATCGAGCCCCACATCGGGCTCTCTGCTCAGCAGGCAGCCTGCTTCCCCCTCTCTCTCTGCCTGCCTCTCTGCCTACCTGTGATCTCCGTCTGTCAAATAAATAAATAAATAAATAAAATCTTTTTTTTAAAAAAGAGAGAGACCAAGAGAATGATTGTCCATGTAGATGAGTTTCAGGCAAAGGTTTATGTCATGCATGAGTGGTCTATGACAGTGGAGCCACACACAGGCAGCCACACTGTGAAGAGAACCTGAATGGTTGCAAGGGCAAAGCCTCCAGCCCATGCCAACTGAAAGAGGAAGCCTTATCCCCATCACTTGTGATAATTTCAGAATACAGAGGTTTGCACATGGCCACATGGATACTCAGCAAAGACGTCAGCCACACACTTCCTGAAAGAGATGGTTTTCCTTAAAGCAAAAGTGCAAAGCAGCATTTCAGGGGCCATGGATGGACAACAGCAGATACCTAGAAGGCATAACTCACACAGGCAGAAACAGAAGCAGTACCCAAGGTCATGAAAGATAACTTGTTGATGAAAAAACCTACTCATGGATAGCAGTTCTCAGTACTAGAAAGCTATAAACTCTTCCTAAATTAATCTTCTTAAATTGAATCTTCTTAAAAATAAAACTGTTTTGTATCTAAACTATTTTAAACTTAAATTTTAATTATTTTATTTAAACTTATTTTAATTTGTCAATTTATTTTAATGTTAAAATTATTTATCTTACTTATTTCAATATAAAATCATTTTTTTATTTTAAACTTCTCTTTGAAATGTAAATACACAAGAATAGGCATAAATCTGAATAAAAAATGAGGTATATACAAAATATGTTACATATGAAAGCAATTTTATTGTGTACCAAATGGGAATGAATAGAGATCAACGAAACAGAATTAAATCTTAAATGGGATCCAAGTGTATATGGAGCTTTAGATATAATAGGACTTCAAGTCAATGGCAAAAAGAAAACTATGAAACTATTTTAAAAAACCCTGAAATTTAGAAAACCAACTAAAAAATCCATACCTCTTTAATGCCTATATAAAAATAAATTCTAGATGGATCAAAAGTTTTAATGTAATTATGCAGGCTCAACAATGCTTTAAAATTAAGAGCTAAAAAAGCAGTTGAAGAATATTTTGGTATGATATGAATGAAATGGGGAAAGTCTTTTTAAGCAAGATATATAAGCCAAAAATAACTTAATATTAAATTAATAAGGACATTACTTACATGCTAAAAGCATTCTATAATGTATACAAGTATTAAAACACATCACAGGTTCAATTACTTGAAAAATATCAATTACTTATACAACAGTAGAAGAGATCATTTCCTCAGTAAAAGACAGCACTCACTAATATCAGTATGAAAAAGATCAACAATTACACAAAACAGATTTTAAAAAAACAGATGATTCATTAAACACATGAAAAGATACCCAAACTCAATAATATGAGAAAGATTGTAAGTTTTCTGGTTGCCTTATACCATAAGTATGTATCTGGGGGTGGTTGTGGAGAATATGGACAGAAGTACTTTCACAGACTGAGCAGCAGGGTAGCTATTAGTACAATCTCAAGGACAACAGTTTAGCAATAACTATGAAATTCAACATTTAGCTATCTGAACATTGACTCAAATACATTCCTAAAAAGTCCTCTCCTACAAACTCATATTGCTCATATTCACAAACACACAATTATAAAAATCTTCATTACAGAAAAAAGTAATAACATGAACAGGAATGGAGATATTTATTTTAGTATATATTTACAAGTGAGTAACAAGGAGTATAAGAAAAATGAAGAGATCTATATAGACTAGTATGGCATATCTTCAAGATGTTACAAAAGATTTCACATTTATGTGGAATTTAATCATCTCACCAAAACAAACAAAAAACAAAAACAGACTCATAAATACAGAGAACAAATGCCTGCTGCCAAAGGGAAGGGAGAGGAGGGATTTGGGAAGTAGGTGAAGGGGCTGAAAGGTACAATATCTGGGGAATAAAATAAATAACTCACAAGCATGAAAAGTACAGCCTAGTGGATATAACCAATAATGTTGTAGCGACTTTGGCTGGTAACAGATGGTAACAGATGGAAGCTACGCTTTTCATGATCAGCATTCTGTAATGTACTTTTTGTTTTATTGCATCCCAGGTTTCTTTAAGAACAAAGTGATGAGTGATGCAGGGATTAAAAAAAAAAAGCATCCTTGAACTTTGACTTCCCTCCAAATAGACCTCTCAAACTTCCTGCCCCCACATCTTTTGTGTTCCCAAATCCTTTCTCAGTGAATGAAGAACTTGATCCCAAAGACCTGAGACAAACCCCAGGTACTTGTTCCCTAGCTCTCCCCTCTCCTCTGCCCCCCCCCAATCCTGGGAAGGGCACCTCAGTTTGAAAGCATGGGAGAGCCCAGAGTGGTGACAGATACTGAGGGAAAGGCTCCACCCTCAGGGAAACGAATCGAGGAGTATAGGGTAGTGAAGTGGGGGTCCCATGGCCTGGGGTACCTAGCCGGGCCCTGGTGCTGAAAGAAAGGATACGGGTACCCCTGAAAAAAGAGACCCAGCAGCCTCAAAATCCTATCCTGGCCAGTAGTCCCTACTGAAGACCATTGCAGATGTATACTCAGACCACATGCTTCTCACGCCCCAGCTTCTGGGCAATGGGGCTGATCTGCACCTGGGTGGGTTTCAGGCACTACAGGAACATGTTCTCCAGGTTACCTCATATGGTGCTCCAGACTTGTTCACTTGCGCTTTCATTCCTACACAGGGGTCCCTGCTTTGTATATCTCCTGCAGATTTTTGTTGTTGTCAGCTTCCACCACCCACTTCTACAGCAGGGGCCACAGCGTACATGTGTTGTAGAAACTGAGCTGCTGAGGCTCAAAGGGTCAGATAAGATTATTTGGCGAAACACCTTCCCAAAAGAATCTTCAGGGTGAGCCCCACATGGGCCTGAGTATATATCCTAGAGTGATCCTCTTCTGCCTCAAGGGCTTGGCAAATTGTTTCACGTCTTTCAGCAGAACTTTGATGTCCTGGGACTCTGCAGGATTTAGCTCCAGCTTTTCCTCTGCTCAGGGAAAGAATCCTTGGAGCTGGCTTTCCACTTCAGCTCCTAGCTTGCCCTCCGCCTGAGAGGTCTCCAGGCTGCCTTGAAGCACCCACTCCACCTTAACCTCATGGCCACAGAATGCTGTCCTTCTGCAGAACTCATATGGCAGGGAGGCATAGGGGAACCCCCCAAAATTCGACATCTGACCTAAACCCTGATTCTATTCCTGACCCACCAGGAGGGTAACAGATGGTCAGCCAGGTGAGAGGGTCAACCCAGTAGGACTTTAGCGCTCCTGGCCCATCCAGTCCACTCCCGTCCCCTTGTGGATACAAGAATGCCAAGTCATTCCCCTGCCATGGGGAACAGAAGGAGCCCAAACCAAGGGGTCTGGAAAAATGAGGGCTCTCCAAGAGACTGTTCAACACCTCTCTCCCTCCCTCATCCCACACACTATCATAATGTACATAACTGTTGAATCACGATAGTATAAACCTGAAACCAGTATAATATTGTATGTCAGCTATATTTCAATTAAACATAAACCAATAGGGATCATTAGGGGTGCTTGGGTGGCTCACTGGGTTAAGCCTCTGCCTTCTACTCAGGTCATGATCTCAGGGTCCTGGGATCTAGCCCTGTATCGGGCTCTCTCTCACCCGGGAGCTTGCTTCCCCCTCTCTATCTCTGCCTGCCTCTCTGCCTACTTGTGATCTCTGTCTGCCAAATAAACAAATAAAATCTTTAAAAAAATCAATTAACAAAGCTATTATAAATTAAAATTTTATAAATTTTATTTCTAGAATTTACAAATATTTATTAATAAATATTAAAATAATAAATTTATAATTTGTTATAAATTAATAATATAATAATAAAAATAATAAAATTATTTTTATTTATAAAATTTTATAGATTTTTAAAAATTTCTATAGGAAAGCATTTACATACACATTGAAAGACTCACACATAAATATTTAAATTTACACTTGCATTTGTAAAGATTACCTGATGAGTTTAAAGATACAGATCAAGCAACTGCCTCTGGAGAAGAGAATTGGAAACAATGCTGAGAGTAAAACAGAACTTAATCTTACACTGTATCTCTTTTTGTAAGGCTTTCAATATTATTATTTTTATCTATTTTTGGCTATTACACTTCAATTTTTCTTATGTAAACTAAAAGTATTAATCTAAATATTTTTATGTAAAGCAACCAAAAATTAATAAGGAAAACTCTACATAGCATTATTTCAAATAATATAAAAAGGATAAACTTAACTGATTGAATCTAAAAAAAAATACTGTGTCAGAAAAAATGTTTTTAAAAAATTTTTAAATAACCAAAAATTACTGTAGTCATATAAAAATGTCCTCAGTGATTCATTACCTAGTATGAATTCCTTGCTATAGAGGCATCACACATTTCTAATTAGAGATTGACAAGGTGTTATGGACCTTACATTCTAGCCTCAAGGGAAATTTTTCACTTTAATAATAATTCACTTAAAATTCTTACAATAAAGGAAGTAAAAATCAAACTTAAGAGGACTTCTACAGTCCAAAGATATAGATCCTAAAGGCAAATAATTCTCTTCATGGTGAATGATACATTTATCTACTCAAAGATATAATATTTCTTCCCCAGAGCTTCTTCATAGCATTTGTCATCTCGGAATTTCTCAGAGTGTAGATCAGTGGGTTCAGCATGGGGGTTATGACTGTATAAAACACACTCAATGATTTGTCAGTGGGGAAGGTCTTAGCAGGTCTTGCATACATGAAAATACAAGGAACAAAGAAGAAGACCACCACAGTGATGTGAGAACCACAGGTCTGGAGGGCTTTCCACCTCCCTTCTGAACTAAGGTTCTTTAGAGAGTGCAAGATGACACCGTAAGAGATGAGCAAGAGCACAAACACAATACTGCATATCAGCCCTCCATTGGCCACCACTAACAGGCCAATGACATATGTGTCAGTACAGACAAGTTTCAATAAGGGATACATGTCACACAAAAAATGATCAATGACATTGGGGCCACAAAATGGGAGCCTATAAATAGTGCTAACTTGAATTACTGAATGCAGAAAACCTCCAACCCAGGACACTACCAGCAGCACAACACACACCCACTGCCTCATGATCACCAAGTAATGCAAGGGCTTGCAGATGGCCACATAGCGGTCATAGGCCATTGCCAACAGAAGAAAGACCTCTGATCCACCAAAAAAGTGTTCTGTTAATAGCTGAGTCATACAAGCATGGAAGGATATTGTATTTTCTGCAAACAACAAGTCTGAAATCAATCTGGGAGAAATAGAAGATGAATAAATGACATCCATAAATGATAAGCTAGCAAGAAAAAAGTACATAGGTGAGTCCAGGGACTTACTAACAGTTACAGTCACCACAATGAGCAGGTTTCCCACCACAGTCAAAATATAAAAGACTAAGAACATAACAAAAAGGATCTTTTGTTCCTTTGGATCCTGGGTGAGGCCCAAGAGGACAAAGTAAGTTACATTGCTATTTGGTTCCATCTATCTGCATTAGGAACTGACTTCTTTTATTAGAAGCAAGTGATCTACAAAAGAAAGGGGAAAATTTTAAATGCATTATAAGATTACTCTTTTTTGACTCATTCAATTAAAAGATTGTGGCAGAAGTACCTGTTTATGTCACATGTGTCATAGACATTGTGATTTCCAAGTTGAATAAGCCATGGTTTTCAACACTCAGTGATAACATACGTAATACTCACCAATGTAATAAGTGATACTATAAAAATAGTTGCACAGTGTGAAGGTCATAAGCAAACAGCAGTCAGAGAAGGCTTCCCAGAGGAAGCAACGCTTTAACTGAGTAGCAAAGGAAAACTGAAAGGACAAGAAAAGAAGGCAAGGGAATTCCTTGCAAAGATACACAGTTTATAAAGTCATAAAACTAAATACTTGAGGCCCCTTTAAGGTAACTGACATATTTGAAGTGAGTGGATCAAACTAGGAATGGAAGTTTGTGGCCCTGGATTGCATCTTTCCTGAGACTTCTTTCAGGAAGAAGTCCTGAAATTATACACATATTATATACATATTATATATTATACACATATCATTATATTATATATTATACACATATTATTATACACATATTATATATAAAAATACATATTATCTAGATAATATGTACATATTATACACATATTATATATTATATATAATATGTATATTATATATAAAAATACATATTATCTATCTATCTATCTATATAGATATAGATATAGATATAAATATAGATATCTCCAGAGTTGGAGACTATATATAGTCTCCAACTTTGAACATTTCCACTTGGATATTAATTCAGTACTTTTAAAACCAAATTTTTAGTTTTCATCAATAAACGTATTGTGTTTCCCATATAATTAAATGGTACCACCTCCCATATCATTGCTCAGACAAGAAATATCGCCATGTCCTTCATGCCATTCTTGCTCTTGTATCGCTTACTGATACCTTTAATAAATCTTATTCACCCCCTCTAAAATAGATCACTTACTTGATCATTCCCCTCCCCGCACCACTTCTGGTCCACTGCACTAGCCTCCCACAACATCCCTCCCCTTTCATTCTGGCTTCCATCAGTTTGTGGCCCTGATGCAGTCCAAATGATCCTTTTTAAATCTGATTCTGATCTGATAATGCCACTGCTCACAACAACTATAGGGGATTTCACTCACAGGCTCACAACTTAAGGAATCACATTTCTATTATAGTAACAGGAACTATAATCCTCATTTCATAGTTGAAAAACAGAGGCTTAAAACATCTAATTAATTTTTCCAAAGTCATTCATTTTTAAGTGATAAAGCTAGAATTGCAATCCAAGTTTGCTTTATCTAAAGTAATCTTTTACGGAATAAATATACTCACACAATTGCAATGCCTGGCTTCCACTATTTACTGTTATTCTTACCTTAGGTAGGAAAGTCCACAATCTGAAGGAACACTTTTTACTCATTCACAGGAATATGGAATTCTTCTATCATCCAGTCTGACAGGAAAAGGTAAAAAGTTGCATTATTACTTGAGGACATATTTTATTTCATTCAACTGTCTGTTCGTTCTCTCCGTGGGGTCTTCTGGTTATTCAGACGTTTGCTTTTATTTGTACTGTAAAATACTTCCTAGGAAATCCAGGATCCACACAGAAATCAAAAATTTAGCAAATTAGAAGAATTTACCAAAAATACAAGGAATTCCTATTCTGAGATAAGGAGATAGCAACCAGACATTCCCGAGGGAGTCTTTTCTCAAGTAACTTCTCTCCTACTATTGTCTAAATGGAAAAAATACCATTCAGCTCTTTAGTCAACTTCATTCTGTCCTGTCAGTTTGCTCAGATTAGCTGACTTGATATTTTAAGAGACATTCTGTGCTTTTCTTTAGGTAATGCTGTAAGCCTAACAGAACCCCCCTAAAAAATATATATCAGTAGTTAGGAGCATAGCATCTTCTTCCCAACACAAGCAAAGATCACTGAACATTTTATGCCTTCTAACCAAACTCCTCATTAAGTTCTAGAATTGGGAAGTGTCCAAGACTAATTCTTACTTAATTAAATTCGCTGGGAATTTCCACAAAAACTTTAAAAATATCTTTAGGAGGAAGGTATTAAGTCAAATCACATAGTTAGGGTGATAAAAAATATATATATCCTTAGAGCCGTTGTAAGACTACCACCAATCAAGAATAAAATTTCAGCCCTGCCATGTTGTGTTAGGGAAAATTAATTTATCATGTCTTTCCCCACTTGTCATAGCAAGTTTTTCTTTCCTTTCATTTAATAGTCAATTTATGTTACCTTGCAGTTTGGATAGATGTTCTAGATATTTATTCACAGATTTAGACATAATAATTATTCAATTGTTATTTTTTTATTTTAAAATTTTTAATTTTAAATTTGGAGCACTTATTTACTGCCAAGAACCGTGCTATGAGTGAGGACACAGCAATTAATGAAATAAGCAAAAATTATGCAAAGGTCCTTCCTCCATGGACCTTATTTTCTCATAATAGAATCAGACAATAAATAAAGGAACAATTTAGCATACTATTCATAATCTTTTCAGTGCTAATAATAAGGAAAACAAGGTACTCAGGGAGAATTCTGCTATGAAGAAGATGATCACTGAAGGCCTTTTTTCAAAGATAATGTTTAATCTGAGATAGTTGCCAACATCAGAAACACTGTCACGGGGGGGTGGCTCTGTGGGTTGGGGCTTCTGCCTTCAGCTGGGGTCATGGTCAGGGGGCCTGCTTCCCTCCAATATCTGCCTGCCTCTCTGCCTACTTGTGATCTCTGTCAAACAAATAAATAAAATATTTAAAAAGAAAAAAAATAAAGAAACATAGTCACAGCTAGTAATTTTAAGTAAAAAGTAAGTGAAGTCACTTCACTGATGGCCTGATATACATGTAGAAATTGCTAAAAAATATCACAGGGATTTTTATTCCAATGCTTTTGGGAGAAGGAGGGGTGAGAGTGGGCACTCTCATCTTATTCCTGAGTGTGGTGGGAAAGCTTTCAACCTTTCCTTCTTGAGAGTGATGTTACACATGGATCTGTCATATATGGCCTTTTATGTTGAGGTACATTCCTTCTCTACCCAATTTGTTGAGAGGTTACTTTTTTAATGAAAATATATTGAATTTCTATGTTACCGGTGAATAGCCCAGAGAGGATTTGGGAAACAATTCCTTTTACGACAACATCAAAAATAATAAATATTTAAGAAAAAACATAAGTAAGGAGGCAAAAGTCTTCTACAGTCTTCAACAATAAAATGTTGCTGAAAGATAATCTGAAAGATACAAATAAATGGAAAGACTTTCATGGACTTATATAGTTCATGCCATTAAGATGTCAATGCTACCTAATCTGATCTATAGATTCAGTGTAATCCCTATAAACCCCCCATCAAAAAGGAAATGTTCTTTGAGAAATAGAAAAATCCATTAAAAAACTCACATGGAATGTCAAGGAACACAAACAGAGAAAATAATATTGGAAAGAAAAAAAAGGGAAAATAAAAAGAACAAAGTTGGAAAACTTCCTGGATGTAAAACTTACTACAAAGCTATGGTAATCAAAAGAGTGTGATATTGACATAAAAACAGACATAGTAATGGAACAAAATTCAGAGCCTAGAAATAAACCTTTGCATATATATTCAATGATTTTCAACAAAGATGTCAAGAGTAGTCATGGGGTAGAGACAGGTGGTTCAAAAAATGGTGCTGTGAAACTGGATAGCCAGTATAGACAGGAATGAAATTGAGCCCTTAATGCATATCATATGCAAAAATTAACTCAATATAGATCAAGATCTAAAATCTAGCTAAAACTATAAAACTCTTATAAGAAAACATAGAAGAGAAACTATGACCTTTGATTTGGCAATGATTCCAAAAACACAGACAAAAAGAAATATATAAATTGTACTTTATCAATATAAAGAACTTTTGTGCATCAAGCAACACCACCAACAATGTGAAACAACACATAAAAGTGAAGAAAATAATTGCAAATAATATATTTGATAAGGTATTAATATCCAGAGTATATAAGGAATTTCTGCATCTTAAAACACAATGAAGGGCACCTGGGGGGTGACTCAGTTGGTTGAGCATCTGCCTTAGGCTTGGCTCAGGTCTTGGACCCAGGCTTTTGGGATTGAGCCCTGCATCAGACTCCCTGCTCAGCGATGAGTCTGCTTCTTGCTCTGCCTCTTCCCTTAGTTTGTGTGAGCTCTCTCTCTCTCTCAAATAAATAAAAAAACTTTAAAGAAAAATAAATAAATAAATAAAATTAAAAATATAATGAAATAAACAACTAGATTAAAACAAAGAACTTGCATAGACATTTCTCAGAAGAAAATATATAAATGGCCTGTGGGCACAAGAAAAGATCTCAGTATCATTAATCATTAGAAAATGGATTTTAAAATCATAATGAAATATCACTTCAGACCAACACGATAACTATTAAAGAACACACACACACACATAAATGTAGGAGAGAATGTGGAATACCTGGAATAATTGTGCATTACTGTTGGGAATGTCAAATGATATTGCTCTATGGAAAATGTTATGGTAGTTCTCAAACACTTAAAGAATTATTGCATGATCTAGCAATTTCACGTCTAGGTATAGTCCCAAAGTAATGGAAATTAGGAATTCAGTCAAATATTTCTACACTCATTTTCATGGCACTATTCACAATAGCCAGTAAGAAGAAGCAACTAAAGCATTTACTAGCAGGTAACTGTATAAATAAAATGAGGTGTACACACACAGTGGAATACTATTAAGCCCTGAAATATGATGGAAATTCTGACACACACCAAAACATACTAACCTATAATAGATTCTGCTAAGTGAAATAAGGCAGTCACAAAAAGACAAGCACAGTCTGTTCCCACTTACACGATGTACTTAGCATATCAAATTCACAGAGCATATGTAGAACGGTGGTTGCCTAGGCCTCAGGGAGAGGGAATGGCAATTAGTATTTAATGGGTGTCTGGTTTCAGTTTGGGAAAATGAATAAGTACCAGAAACACATGGTGGTTATGTTATTAGAAAATAGTGAAGTAACTTAATGCCCCTGAACTATGAACATACAAATGGCTAAAACTGTACATTTGCCACATATAGTTTACCACAATTTAAAAGCTAAACTTAAAAACTAAGATAACTTCCATAAGCAGTATATGAAATATCTATAAAAATCAGTCAAGGAATTCGCAAAATAAAAGGATGTAAATTATGAGGTATCACAATCCCAGCTATGAAGATATACTACAAAGCTGTAGCAATGAGAACAGTATGTTACTGGCACAAAATTAGACACATAGTTCAATAGACAGAATAGAGAACATAGTTCAATAGACAGAATAGAGAACCCAGAAATAAACTCATGGTTATTGGAAGTTAATCTACAAGAAAGGAGGTAAGAATATGTTGTGAGGAAAAAACAGTCTCTTCAACAAATGGCACTGGAAAAACTGGACAGCAGCTACATGAAAAAGAATGAAACTGGACCACTTTCTTACACGATACACAAAAATAAACTCAAAATAGATTAAAGGCCTAAATGTGAAAACTGAAAACATAAAAACCTTAAAACAGAGCAATGGCAATACTGTCTATGGCATTAGCCACAGTTACATTTTTCTAGATATGTCTCCTTGATGAGGGAGCAGAAGACTAACTGAGGACAGGCAGAAGCTGACAGTCCACAGCCCACCACTCCATGGGATATATGTGACAGTCCTCAGGCATTCCTGGCTGCCCTAAAGGAAAAACAAAATAGTTTATAAAGATTACAATCCTGCAAGACATGAGTCTCCCTAAGTTTACAAAAATCTTAGCAATGTACAGGAACGAAACATTTCTATCAATGGTATAGCTTCAAGAAGTGAATGTAAATACAATTAAAGGTCCTCATAATCTGCAGCCCATTGACAGAAACTTGAAGCAGGTGAAGTGAAATTTTTGTTCCTCCAGGAAGCTCCCAACTCTTTTACTGTTAATGCCTTACTAGAAGGGAAAACAACTTTAATTTCACAAGGCCTCTGGTATCCTGTGAGTCTTCTTTAACATACAAAAATCCTTTTGAAACCACCTTTTTCCTTACCTCCCCCAACTCTGAAGTACATAATCAGCCACAGCTCACAAACCCTGGGCAGATTTTTCTCCTTATGGGTCCTGTCCACATGTTTTAATAAAACCACCTTTGCACCAGAGACATCTCAAGATTTCTTTCTTGACTGACAGCTCTGGAACTCACCCCACCAAATTTCACCTATATTCTAAAACCCGACCATCCTGAGGCAAAAGAAAGAAAACCATAAATAAACTACTGGTATTACATCAAAATAAAAATCTGCACAATGAAGAAAATAATGAACAAAACTAAAAGACAACGTAGGAATGAGAAAAGATATTTGCAAATGACGTATCTAATAATGGGTTAGTATCCAAAATACATAAAGAACTTATACAACTTAATGCCAAAAAAAAAAACCCACACACAAATAATCCAACTAAAAATAAGCAAAAAGCATGAACAGATATTTCTCCAAAGAAGACATAAAGATGGCCAACAAACAGATGGAAAGATGCTTAACATCACTCATCATCAGGGAAATCCAAATAAAAAATACAGTGAGATATCACCTCACACCTGTCAGAATGGCTAAAATCAAAACACAAGAAATAACAAGTGTTGGCAAGGATGTAAAGAAAAGGGAACTGTTGGTGAGAATGCAAACTGGTGCAACCACAGTGAAAAATAGCATGGAAGCTCTTTAAACAATTGAAAATAGAATTGTCATATGATCTAGTACTCCCACTACTGAGAATTCACCCAAAGAATATGAAAACACAATTTTTTGAAGATTTATTTAGTTCTTTATTTATTTGAGAGAAGGAGAGTAACAAGAGAGAGCATGAGCTAGGAGAGGGGGAGAAGCAGGATCCCTGCACCAGGGAACCTGACCCAAGGCTAGATCCCAGGACCCTGCATCATGACCTGAACCAAAGTTAGATGGGTAACTTGATTGAGCCACCCAGGCACCCCAACAAAAACACTAGTGTGTAAAGATAAATGCACCCCTAGGTTTTTTGCAACATTATTTACAATACCCAAATTATGGAACTTTCCATTGATTGATGAATGGATAAAGAAGTGGTATGTATACACAATGGAATATTATTCAGCCATAAAAAGGAATGAAATCTTGCTATTTGAAACAACACAGATGGATCTAGAGGTTATAATGCTAAATGAAATAAGTCAGTCAGAGAAAGACAAGTACCATATGATTTCACCCATGTGGAATTTATGAAAGAAAACAAATGAGCAATGGGGAAAAAAGAGATAAACAAAACAGACTCTTAAATATAGAGAATTGGTGGTTACCAAAGAGGAGGTGGGTGGGGTGATGGGTGAAATAGATGAAGGAAATCCATAATACACTTATTGAGATGAGCACTGAGTATTGCATAGAACTGTTGAACCACTACAGTGTACACCTGAAACTAATATAACACTAAATGTTAATTATACTGGAATTTCAAAAATACATACACAAAATAGGAAAAAAATTTTAGAGTACCACAAAAAAAGAACTAAGTTGATTTCACTGATAGGTTCATGATGTGAACACAAACTGTAGCATAATAGCTAGAGTATATGCAAAGACTACTGGCTTCAGAGACACCTGAGTAATTTTTCTAAAAGTAAATATGTCCTCCAACAACAAAACTGGTAAATTAAAATCTCCAGAGTTGTGTCCTGACAATCTGGATTTTATGAGAACTCGAATTCTCTCAGTATATTAAACTTTGACAGTCAATTCGACAATACATATATCTAAAATAGGGTATTTTTACTATGATAAATAATTTGTCCCTGATCCTTCCTCCAAGTGTCTATATGCTAAAATAAATACACTTTGGACAAATAGTATTCATGTGCCTCTGTAACATAGAAATTACCTTTTCTCTGTTCCATTTAAGAGACAAATTTATCTTATAAAGTTATGGATATCTCTTAAACTTACCATTTTTACCCTAAAACTTCCTCATGACATTTTTCACCTCCAAATTTCTGAGTCTGCAGGTTTAAGTTTAACAAAGGAGTTACCATGCTATACTACACAGCCACAGCTTTATCAGTGGAGAAGGTGGTGACTGGGTGCAAATATATAAATATTCAGGACACAATACTAAGACCACCACAGTGATGTGAGAGACACAGGTGGACACGGCTTTGTGTCTCCACTCCAAGCTACAGATATAATATAATAAACTTATTATATCAAGAGGAAAATTTTCACAGGCAGATGAATCCACTGTTGACATCAACAAAGAGACCAAGGGTATGAGTGTCCATACAAATGAGTTTCAACCAAGGGTTTACATCATGCATGAATGGTGTATGACAATAGAGCTGCACACAAGCAGCCACACTGTGAGGAGGACCTGAATGGTTGCAAGGACAAAGCTTCTAGTACATGTCTCCCCAAAGAAGCAGCCCTATCTCTGTCACTTGTAATGATTATATAGTACATGTGTTTGCAGATGGCCACATGGATAGTCAGCAAAGATGTCAGTCACACACTTCCTGAAAGAGATGGTTTTTATTATAGCAAAAGTGCCAAACAGCATTTCAGGGTCATGGATAAAAAACAGGAGATATCTAGAAGGCATAACTCATACAGGAAGAAAATGGAAGCAGTACCCAAGGTCATGAAAGATGACTTGTTAAATGAAAAGACCTGCTCATGGATAACAGTCTCAGTACTGAAAAGCTATAAACTCTTCTTAAATTAATCTTAAACTGAAACATCCTAAACATAATAACTGCCTTTGTTATGTAACTAAACCATGTTCAACTTTTTTTAACTTTTTTTAACATCTTTAATGTTAAACATTTATCTTATTTACATATAAACTTATTATTTTAAATTTGAATTTGACACAAAAAATGCAAGACTAATTATAAATCTGAAAAAGAACAGAAAAGAGACACCACTAGTCTCATCACATATCAATATGAGTTATATATATGAAACATATATTGTATCTCAATTGGGACTTGAATAAAGACATCAATAAAACAGAATAGTCCTAAATTGGATCCAAATACCAATGGGACATTAGAATATAATAGTCGGGATTTCACATCAATGGTAAAAAGATAATTATACAACTATTTAAAAGAACAACTAAAAATTAGAAAAAACATTCAATACCCAGTTAATCCCTATATCACAATAAATTCCCAATGAATCAACAATTTTAATATAAGACCAAAAGAAGTACTTAAAAATTAAGTACTAGAAATAGCTGAAGAATATTTTGCATGAAAGAAGTAAGGAAAGTTTTTTTAAGCAAAATACAAAGCAAAAAAACATTAAATGTAAAATGTAAGACAAAATATAGACTCTGGACTCTGGGAAACAAACTGACAGTTACAGAAAGGTGGGGGGAGGTGAGGTAGCCCAGGGATGGGTATTAAGGAGGGCATATGTTGTGATGAGCACTAGTGTTATACAAAACTCATGATTCACTGAACACTATATCAAAAACTAATAATGTACTACATGTTGGCCAACTGAACATACTAAAAAAAAAAGTAGTATACGAAAGTTAAAAATATCACATATATCTACTATAAAAAAGTTAAAATATCACAATTCAGAAAAATAATAATTATATATACAACAGTAAAAAGGATCATTTCTTTAGTACACAAATGACTCATAAAAATCAGCATGGGAAAGGTCAACAATTGAATGAAATAAGCTTTAATAGATGATCCACAGGAATAAAAAATACAAATCATGCTAAATATATGACAAGGTGCTCAAACTCAATTACACTAAAAGAATTTTGAAAAAAAGGATATAAAAATGAAATAAAATAATTTTAATCAGATTGTTCAAACAATTATATAATAAGGATTTTAAAGAAAAGGATTTTGATTAAAGCATAAAAATGAAATAAAATATTTCTAATCAGATTGTTCTATGCCTTAAGTATTTATAGGCATACATTTTTGAGAATGTGGATAGGAGGACTCTCAGATGCAGCAGTGTAGCTGTAAGTACCACCTCAAGGATGGCAGTTTGGCAATAAGTGTGAACAATGAGATTTAACTATGTGACCATTGATTGACTCAAATACATATAGCAACAACTGTACTCCTAGGAACTCATCTTTGCACATATTCAAAAATATATATGTATTGCAAAATTGTTTGTCATACTGAAAGTTTAGGATCCAAAGAGAAATGCATACATTAATTTCAGTATATATTTATAAGGAAGTATTACCAAGTACAAGAAAAACTAGATTTAGATCTGTATAGAATGGTATGGAATGTCTTCAATGTTGCAGGTGATTTCACTTCTACTGAAAATCTAAAATAAAAAAAATGGAAACAAAAACAGACTCAAATACAGAGAACAAACTGATGATTGGAAAAGGGGAGGTGTTGAGGGGATCAGCAAAATAGGTGAAGGTGATTAAGAGGTACAAACTTCCAGTTATAAAATATTCAAGCCAAACGATATAGTGCAGCATAGGAAATATAATAAATGCTGTCCTAATACCTTTGTATGGTGACAGATGGTGACTATGCTTATCACGGTGAGCATTCTGTCATCTGTATAATTGTCAGAGCACTATGTTACTTGAACCTAAGACAGTATGGCAAGTAAATTTCAATTAAAAACAAAAATAAAAAGTATATTAAAAAATCATAAAATTAAAAGTGTATTTAAAAGCAGATGTTGCATAAGCAACAAGCAGGGCATGATGTAATGAGCACTGGGTATAATATGCGGATTGATGAATAACTGAACTCTCCATCTGAAACTAATGACATACTATATGTTAATTAATTGAACTTAAATAAACTAATAAAGAAATATTTTTAAAGATGTTACATAGTAAAAGAAAACATTTACATACACAGAAAAAATACACATAGGTATAATTAAATGTACAGGCATTTGTAAAGATTATTACCTGACAAATTTTAAGAAACTGATGAAGTGACTGTCCCTGAGGAAGAGGACTAGAGACCATGCTGAGAAATAAGTAAGAAATTTATGCTACACCTTATCTTATTTTCTAAGATTCTCATTTTTGCTATTATTAGCTATTACACTTCAACTTTTCTTATATAAGGTAACTGAAATTTAACAAGGAGGCCATTCCATCCATGACTGAATATTTTAAATAGTGTAATAAAATATCTAAATGACAAGGATATAATTAAAAGGGTGCCTGGGTGTCTCAGTGCGTTTAGCCTCTGCCTTCAGCTCAGGTCTTGATCTCAGGGTCCTGGGATGGAGCCGTGCGTGGGGCTGTCTGCTCAGCAGAGAGCCTGCTTCCCCCTCTCTCTCTCTGCCTGCCTCTCTGCCTGCTTATGATCTCTGTCTGTCAAATAAGTAAATAAAATCTTTTAAAAAATTTAGTGCAATCTTATAAAAATTTCCTCACTAATGCATTACCTAGTTATGGATTCCTTGCTATGAAGGCATTACTCCATTCTAAGTGAAGTGATACGGAAGACATTATAGACCTTATATTCCAGCAGGGAAGAAAGCTTATTACAGTACAGTCATCTAGTCCATCCTTTAATCATAATTATCAGAAATTCTTTGAAGAAAGGAGAGTCAGAATCAGATATAAGAAGACCTCTGCATTCTAAGGAAATGAACCGTAATGCCAAATGACTCTCTTTGTGGTGGAAGATGTGATCATTTATTACAAGATATGATATTTCTTCCCCAGAGCTTCTTCATAGCATTTGTCATCTCAGAATTTCTCAGGGTGTAGATCAATGGGTTCAGCATGGGGGTTATGACTGTATAAAACACACTCAATGATTTGTCAATGGGGAAGGTCTTAGCAGGTCTTACATACATAAAAATACAAGGAACAAAGAAGAAGACCACCACAGTGATGTGAGAACCACAGGTCTGGAGGGCTTTCCGCCTCCCTTCTGAACTAAGATTCTTTAGAGAGTACAAGATGACACCGTAAGAGATGAGCAAGAGCACAAACACAATACTGCAGATCAGCCCTCCATTGGCTGCAACTAAGAGGCCAATGACATACGTGTCAGTACAGACAAGTTTCAATAAGGGATACATGTCACAGAAAAAATGATCAATGACATTGGGGCCACAAAATGGGAGCCTATAAATAGTGCTAACTTGAATTACTGAATGCAGAAAACCTCCAACCCAGGACACTACCAGCAGCACAACACACACCCACTGCCTCATGATCACCAAGTAATGCAAGGGCTTGCAGATGGCCACATAGCGGTCATAGGCCATCACCAGCAGAAGAAAGACCTCTGATCCACCAAAAAAGTGTTCTGTAAATAGCTGAATCATACAAGATTGGAAGGATATGATATTTTCCCCAAGGAACAAACTTGAAATCAGTTCAGGAGAAATAGAGGAGGAATAAATGACATCCATAAATGATAAGCTAGCAAGAAAAAAGTACATAGGTGATCCCAGGGTCTTACTGAAAGAAACCGTCACCACAATGAGCAGGTTGCCCACCATGGTCAAAATGTAGAAGAGCAAGAACATAACAAAAAGTACTTTCTGCTCCTTTGGATTCTGTGTGAGGCCCAAGAGGACAAAGTCAGTAACATTGTTCTTTGGTTCCATGCCTTGGCTCTCTCTATTCCTTATAGGTGCTGATTTAAGTTATCAGAAACAGCTTCCCTTAAAAAAAAAAAGGGGGGGGGAATGTTTATTATATTATAAACTTAATTTTTTATTTACTCAATAAACAATGCACATAGAAAATCTATTTATGTCAAACCTGTCATAACTGATATCACCCAGTTGAACACAAAATGGTTTCTTCCTCTCGGTGATTTCCTATATAGGGGACAGATCATTACATACCAGTTTAACAAGAGTCACTGTAAGTACATTCATGTAGACTAAGGGTTCCCTGTGCCAGAATACATAAATCAACATCGGATCTGGGAAGGCTTCCAGAGAAAGCAGTACTTGAGCTGAGTTTTTTTTTTTTTTTTTTTATTGTATTACGTGAGTTATACTTGAGCTGAGTTGTTTTTTTTGTTTTTTTTTTGTTGTTTTTTTTTTTTTTTTGTATTGCGTTAGCCACCATACAGTGTATCATTAATTTTTGGTATAGTATTCCAAGATTCATTGTTTACATAACACTCAGTGCTTTAGCTGAGTTTTGAAGGAAACATGAGAGAACAAGAGAGGACGAAAAGAAAATTCCATGAAAGATGCACCATGTAAAAGTCGTACATAAAGTGTAATTCCTAAGTGAAGAATCACTTAAGGTAACTTACATATGCAAAGTGGGAGAACAATTTATGAATGGCTCTCTGTATACAATTATGTAACTGACATTTCCAAATAGGCATCAATTAATTATTTATTAAGATAATCTTTTCATTTTCCACAATAAACCTATTCCTTCCTAAATGACCTCCATCTCATTATATGGTACAAAATATTTTTCATCACATTATATGTGTACAAAATACACACACTGTATGTGTGTTTATAATATATACACACCTATACATATATATATATCTACATTTATATATGCACATCTATATAGAATCACATTTAATGTACCACATTTTATCTTTACAGTAGCAAGTATTTTCATCCCCATTTTACATTTGAAGAAATGGGCTTAAAATATTTAATTTTCTTAAAGTCATACACCCTTCAGTAACAGAGATGGAATTAAAAACTAACGTCAATTGACTTCAGATCTCCTGTGATTCCAAAGAACTTTTCAACTTTTCAATTCTTATAAAATCAAGTTTATAATAATTTATTTATTTATAAGAATTTACTGCATAATAAAATAATTCACAAATTGAAAAACGTGGCTTCCACTATTACCCCTCAATGGCTTACTTTTTGAAGACTCGTTCACAGTCAGCAAGAGGACTTTTTAACTAACTCATAAAGACCTGGCAATGTCTCTTCCATTTGGTGTCACTACCAAGGACAAAAAGCTGCATTAGTCCTTATTGATATTTTTGGCTTCACATGACTATGTATGTCCATTTTCTACACAGAGGCCTGTAAGTACATCAGAAAATTGTTATTATTTATTGTAGATCTATTTAAAAGGAATTCCATGATGCAAACAGAAAAAACAAATATTCCACATTATTATTAATTAGAATAATAATAAATTATATGATAATATAATTATTATAATAATATTAGGGTAATTTATAAAGGCAGGCAAACCTATGTAACACAAGAAGTCAATAACAGGCTCTTTCAAAAGGGAAACTTTTCCCTAGAAATGAACTTATTTTTAGTACCCTCAAAAAAGAAAAATCACCATCCACATTTTGGAGCCATTTTATTCTGTTAGTATGGCAAAACTAATTGGACTGAGATCTTGAGAGGACATTCATGAAATCTACTCCTGAAAGAGTTGTAACAGTCCTGAAGAGAATAGTGTCTTATGCCCAGTAAAGACAAGTATCACAGGTCATTTTTCACCTTCTAACCAGATATATCATCGAGTCATACAATTTGGAGTATATCCAAGACTGACTCTTGCTTTATTTTATTCACTATGATTTTCCCCAAAATTTAAAAAATTTAAAAGAGCATCTGTATGTAAGGATACTTTCAGACCTATTACATTATGGAGAAGTTGGACAAGAACTACTGCTGAACTATACAGTCCCTGAAAAAGAAACCAGAACAAATTATGCAAAAAAGTTGGGACAACTATCCAAGGGGTAACATACATGTAATGGGAATACCAGGAAAAGAAGAAAAAAGTGAAAAGAACAGAAGCAGTATTTGAAGCAATATGACTGATCCCAAGTCTCTGGAAGCTCAGAGAACACCTCATAAGATGAATGTCAAACAAACAAAACACTATAGACGTATGTTATAATCAAACTTCAGAAAATCAAAATAAATTTTTAAATCATGAAAACAGCCAGAGGAAAAAAGTTCTTACCTGTAGAAGGGTGAGTATCTGACATTAAGCTCTTGTAGTGTAAGTGCTTGACATTAAGTTTTTGATTGCCGAAGCATCCACTTCAAAAGGCATCCGTCATGAATAAACATATTGCCAGCTTATGACACTGCTACTAGCAAATTAACAGGATAAGGAATTAAGTCACCTCCATTCATGAAGTTCCCTCTTTCAGAAAGCCCTGGGTAACTTCAATAAATGACCACTTGAATGACCCTGCTTCTCCTTTTCCATGCTCTAATTCCCACTCTTCTACTTTAGCCAATAAAGACTGAACCCACGAAACCCTAACTACCTCTCCACCACCTCCAGACCCTAATAAAGGCAGAGGACCAGGTCTGTGTTCTCCTGCTTTCTTTACTTGCAACCTGTGGTGTGGCACTCAGATATGCCATGCACCCTCTGGGACTAGTACATAATAAATCATACTTTGAAGTTCCCTGATTATTTCTACTGCAGTCAAGTGTATCCTGCAATCATAATAAGAACCACAAGAGCCAATCTAGCCACAACACCTCAGCAGGGGAAATGTTTGTGGGGATTTGCTACAAGTAATATGGGCCCAGGTGAGTGCCACAGGCATTCCTGGACAACATCATCACTATCAGTAGTTTGGGACCACCACAAGGAGCAAAGGCAAGGATTATATCCAGCTTTTCCTCAGAAACCATGGAGGAAAGAAGTGAATGGAGTGAAGTATTTAGTGTTGAGAGAAAAAACAAACACCAACCAAAATTTCTAGTACTCTGTGTATTATCCCTCAAAAGTGAAGAAGAAAAGTCAAACTCAGATCCAGAGTAGAACATTGGTTGCCAGGACCTGGAAACAGGAAAAGGGGAAGATTTTGATCAAAAACTACAAACTTCCAGCTTAAGATAAATAAAGTCAGGGTATCTAATAATTAGTATGGTAACATAGTTAACAATATTGTGTTATATATTTGAGAGTAGATCTTAAACATTCTCACCCAAAAAAAGTAATTATGTGTGGTGACCAATGCTTTAACTTACCTTTTTGTGGTAATAATTTCACAATATGTATGTATACCAAATCTCATTGTACATGTTAAACTTATAAAATATTATATGTCAGTTATATTTTAATCAAGTTGAGAAGAAAAAAAATCTATACCTGGATATTTCTAGCAACTTTATTCATAATTGTCAAAACATGAAAGCAACCAAGACACCTTTTGGTAGATGAGTGGATAAACAAGCTGTGGTACATCCAGACAATAAATATTATTCAGCTCTAAAAGAATGAGCTATTAAGTCAGGAAAAGACATAGCTGAAACTCAAATATGTATTACTAAGTGAAAGAAGCCAATCTCAAAAGGCTACATACTGAATGATTTCAATGACATGAAATTGTGGAAACTATGGAAATATGGAAAACTATGGAGACAGTGAAAATATCAGTGGCTATCAAGGAGTTAGGAGAGAGGGAAGGATGAACAGGCAATGCACAGAGCATTTTTAGGGCCATGAAACTACTCTTTATGATACTACTGATGGGTACATGTCATAATACATGTGTCCAAACCCATAGAAGGTACAGCACCAGGAGAGAACCCTAATGCAAAGTATGGACTTTGTGTGATAGTAATGTTTCAATATAAGTTCATCAGTTGTAACAAATGTACCACTGTCATATGAGAGGTCCATAGTGGGAGAAATTTGCATGTGTGGGAACAAGGATTATACAGGAACTCTCTGTACTTTCTTCTCAAATAACAAGAAGCTGAAAACATTCCTAAAAATAAAGTTTATTAGTTTTTTAAGGTGATGTGTTTCCAGTAAGAGGAAGCATGTAAGTGCATGTGGATAAGCTGGATGGCCTGGGGACCTGCATTAAGTGCCAAGGTCCAAACAGACAGAGATATGAGGTAAGATGGAATGAGTGTACCATTTTGAACTTATTTTGAACCTTATTTTAAATATCTCTAAGCCTCATTTTTTAGCTTTAAGAGAATAGTATGTACTTCTGGGAATTACAATGACCGGATGATATAATGTATGCAAAGTGCTTGATGCATGGTAGTACACAATATATTTGGGGGTGATTTTTTTAAAGGATTAGGGTCACTAAAGTAAGACAAGCATTTTGTTTCTTATTGAGGAAATCTTCCTCCTAATAAACAGCTCAAAGTTAGGGCAGAAGAGATATTTGGGAAGCGCCACTGCATCAAATGCTACACTATGCTAACGAAGAAGGTGAAAGACCATGCTGTCCATTTGTGTTTCTACTTCAGCACTAACCACAACTAAGCACAGCCCCTATTTGGGAAAAATAAATGATATGAATAACTGTATGGTATCAACAATTTTCCTGCTCTCAGCTTCCTTGTGGTCCTTGATTTTTGCTCTTCCCCCTAGATGTAGGACAGAGACTGGGACACCCTTAAATTCTGTGGAAATTAAAAACTATGGGAGAAATGAAATCCATTTTGTGACCTCCCATCTTCCACTGTGCACATCCAGAGTATGTGGCTGCCCAAATATCTCTTATAAGCATCCTGCACATGTTAGTTTCCAAAATATTATCCACTTTCCAATGTAAAATCCAAAGAACCTCATTTGCTTTCCCTGTCACCCTGTCACTTTGGTGCAGGCATGTGGTGGGTTCTGTCAACCAACAGTATGTGTGCAAGTCTTGGATTGGAAGTCGGTTATCTAGGTGGTTCCAAGCATCAGAGTGGCTCTCAGGTCAGTAATGTGTGTACCATCACAAGGCTGGCTGATCTTGATTACGGGACAGGCAGTAGCTCCCTTAGCATGCCAGTCCAGTCAGCTGTGCTTCTACAAGTACTTCCTGATAGCTCAGCCTAGAATCTGTGATTCCCACTCTTCCAAATAGCCATAAGTTATTTAATTGCATATTATACATCCCTTCTACTTAAGTTAGCTACAGAGATTCTGCATCATTAGCTAAGAACCCCAGCTGACCTACTAACTGATGTAAAATTCTCCATTTCAATTTATCACCAAGAATGAACAGTCACCAATTTCAGGAGCTCCCAGTTAACAAGGGTACCTTTACAAATGCATTTATTCTTAAGGGAGTTAAGTGGAGATGATGGCCTTTTATTTAGTAAGCATGTAGGAAGCATTTACTATGTGTCAAATCTACTCTAGTTGCTGGAAACACAGTAGTGAACAAAACAGCCAATGCATCTACTTTCATGGAACTTACATTCTAATTGGAAGAGAGAGAGAATAAATGAGTTAATCAGATAATCAGATGGTGAAGATGCTATAGAGAAGTTGTGAGTGATGTGACAAAATAACTCAGGGAGATAGAGAGTGGCTTTACAAGGTGGTTAAAGAAGACTTCTAATGAGGTGCAGCTGAGTTGCAGACTGAGTGGGGATAATGACCCAGGCATAGGAAGTCTAGAGGAAGATCACTGGGAATAAAGAACTAGTTCAAAGGCCTAAAGGCAAAAATGAGGCCATTGCAGCTGGAGCTAGTGAAAAAGGGAGAAAATAAAATGATAGGGTCAAAGAGATGTGCTTGAGTGGGACAACTGTACATAAATGTACCATTTAAGCAAATGCTTTCACATGGGAAAAAATTGTAGAAAATAAAGAAGCCATGAAGAGGCAAAGTGGAGATCAATGTCATTGACTATACCAAGTCCACCAAAGAAAGCATCTGCCAGAAAGCACACACAAGTTCTGGGGAAAGGTCACTGCTTGAGTACAGATGTTTTATTTCACTTATCCTGATTTTTTTATAAACATATATTTTTATCCCCAGGGGTACAGGTCTGTGAATCACCAGGTTTACACACTTCACAGCACTCACCAAAGCACACACCCTCCCCAATGTCCATAATCCGACCCCCTTCTCCCAACTCCCCTCCCCCCAGCAACCCTCAGTTTGTTTTGTGAGATTAAGAGTCACTTATGAGGAAGTGGTGATGCAACATGGGGGCTTAAGTGGGTAGAAGAAGAATCAATGAAACAAGATGGAATTGGGAGGGAGACAAACCATAAGTGACTTATCCTAATTTTTTAAATGATTTTATTTATTTATTTATTTGAAAGAGGGAGAGCTTGTGAGGAGAGCGAGAGAGAGAGAGAGAGAGAGAGAACAAGCAGGAGGGAAGAGGTAGAGGGAAAGGAAGAAGCAGGCTCCCCGCTGAACAGAGTCTGACATGAGATTCGATCCCAGGACCCTGGGATCATGACCTGATCTGAGGGCAGATGTTTAACCGTCAAGCCACCAATGCTCACCTCACTTCATCTTCATTTTAATTATCACTAAAATAATTGTAAGGTTTAGGTGATCTCCGAAGAGAGTAGTTAATGACACTCACCCATGTCAGATAGAACTCCTCTTCCTGAATACAGAAACTCCCCTCTAGTGGTTTTACTTGTGACCTTTCAGCTCACTGTCTTTCATGCCTAAACACAGATAAACACTATAAATTCTTGCTTTGAGGTCTTTCTTGAACTCAAAGCTTGGAGAGGGACCCTGCATTCTGATTCACTATCACATCACATCCTTCAATTTTTAAGCACTTTTCTCCTTAAATGTAACATTTTTTATATATGTTAACTTGCTTACTGCCTATTTCCCTCCACTAGAAAGTGTTATGTCATCTGTCATTGTTATGAAGTACACCACAGTGTTTAAGAGTGCAAGTTCTAAATCCCATCTTGGGCATTTTCTAGTATGACCTACCATAAATTATTGAAATTTTCCACACTTCAGCTCTTCTAGAAAGCAGAAATAACATCACCTATTTCATAGAGATCTTAGGGGATTAAACAGTAACTTGCCTTTGTAGCATCAGCCAAATTGTAATAAGTAGGGAATCACTTTTACTATAATTACTAATTTTTATACTACAGATTTTTATTTGTCATAAAAAGTGTATTAAATTTTGGTATCTTCCTTAACCTAATTGTAACTTTGGAGACATTCACATTTTTAAGGTGAATTTTTTAGAGTGAATCTCATCCATCTTGTGTAATTCTGCAGGCTTTACTCTCAGAATTTTGAAGTGCCTCATGATCTCTTAACAGAAATATGTACATGGAGCTGAATAATGTGTATAAATCAGAGGGTTTTTTTTTTTAAGTCAGATAGAAATAGAACACAAACAAATGAGTGAGGGAGCAACAAAGACAATGACATTTATTAAGTAACCGAGTGACAAGCATTGCCCTGGATATTTCAGATACAATGTCTCATCTAATGCTTAAAACTATAGTATGAAAAATGTATTGCCATTTCACTGTCCATGTGAACTAAGATTAAAATAAAATCCTGAGAGTTGATGAAATTCACATGTAACAAAAACCTAATAAGACAGATTTCACTACTAATTCTGTTTACTTCACATCACCCAAAACTGCCACAAGCACTAACTTTCTGAGGCTGAATGATAACCTAAAAGTCAGTAACACTCTTATGTAAAGCTCAAGGGAAACATTATCTGACATAGTATTGGTCATACAAGGAGATGTCATCTTCACCTAAAAGACAGGGACCAAGGCAAGATCCATAGAGGTCCTGACCCAGACATTATAAGGGTCTTGCAAGTTCAAGAGATATAAGCAAAAATCTGTCCATATTAAGAGTAGGGCCAACACCAGGATTTTTTCCCTTTTAAATATACTTTTTTTAAAAAAGATTTTATTTATTTGACAGAGAAAGATCACAAGTAGGCAGAGAGGCAAGCAGAGAGAGAGAGAGGAGGAAGCAGGCTCCCTGCCAAGCAGAGAGCCCGCTGCGGGACTCAATCCCTGAACCCTGAGATCATGACCTGAGCTGAAGGCAGAGGCTTAACACACTGAGCCTCCCAGGTGCCCTTAAATATACTTTTTTTAATGTATACTGTGTGCCAGGAACTTTCATAAGCACTTAACATATAAGCCTACTTAAATATCCCAAAATATTATGAAATAGGTATTATTATTGTTACCATTTTTACAAATAAAAAAAATGTTATAGAAAGTTAAAATAAGGGCGCCTTTGAGTTAAAGGATTGTGTTAGAGATATTATCAGGATTAATAAATAATTCTTGTGAATCTCTTAGTACCAATAAATTCTTGATAACTGTTAGCTATTATGAAATTTATTACTGGAATCTCTATAACATTACAGAATTACTTGGTCTATTTTTAAGCATTAGAATGGATAATGCATAGTTTCTTTATACCTTCTGTGAGGAATAATACTTGGAGCTCACTGGCCTTGTAAAATTCTTGGGGGCTGGAATGTTTCCTAACATCCTTTGCCATTACTTTCCCACAATCTCCTGTTTTTCTCATTTCCATTGTCCTTATGCTTCCTAGGCCTTGGGGTGGTCCATTTATGGGTATGACTTTCTTCTGAAGAGTCTGAATTGAAGGGCCAAAGAAGTCATTTTATTATGGACCTGAGGTCAACAATATCAGGCAACTGCTATATGAATGGAATTAAGTGAGATATTTGTTTAGAGAAGGTGGTGTGGTAGTGCAATGTTATTTTACCTTTCTTTCTTTTTTTTTATGATTTGCTAAAATTCACACTGTATGTGGTAAAATTGAGTTTTGATCTCAGAACTATCTTATTTAGAACTATTCTCTTAATGATTGTAATATACTAAACCCATTCTTCCAAATGTGCATATAAAATCTCCTTTACATAGCAAAATAATGGAAAGAATGTTCCCAATGTAAATGACTAGTTACTATTACAATAGCAATGAATTTTGGCCCAAATAATCCAGCGAGAATAATAGACCTTCTCTTTGGATGTAAAAGAGGAAAAGAGAGAATCAGGCCAGATGTAGCAAAAGATTCAAAAGTATGGAAAGTGAAGATAAAGAATACAGAAAGCTTTTATATCTTCACAGAATACTACATTTTTGGAAAAGGTAGAGATCTTGCATTGTATGACTTATGAAAAATTGAGTTTCATGAGGCTCATAGCATCTGCTATGGAAGATACTTCCCAGGAAATGCTTTAACAAGGTGATCTGTTAATAGGCCAATGATGCAAACATAATCTAAAGCAATATTGCTCTTAGTGTATGTATACATCACTTGCTTAGAAACATCTGCATAATTTGTTTAAAATGCAAATATGCCAATCCAGGAACAGTCCCACTGAATTAAAATCTCTAGAGCCTGTATCCTGGAAATGTGCATTTTAATAAGAATTCCAACTGATTCTGAAAGTAATCAAAGTTTGGCAACTAAATGGGCAATAAATAATCTAAATGGGATATTTTTAAATCATAATTTCCTGCCGGGGCCTTTCCTCAGAGAATTTATATGCCAACATCAAAACACTTTTACTTATAGTGTTCGCTTGGCCCTGAACCATACAAATTATATTTTCTCTTTCCCATTTAAAAGATAAAGCCATTTTATCACAAATCACCATTGTGATTATTTCTCCACTGAAGTCAACTTTTGATCCAGAGCTTCTTTATAGCATTTTTCACCTCTGAATTTCTCAAGGTATAGATTAAAGGGTTTAACATGGGAGTTATCATGGTATAAAACACAGCCACAGCTTTATCAATGGAAAAGGTGATCACTGGACGCAGATACACAAATATGCAGGGCACAAAGAATAATATTACCACGGTGATGTGAGAGACACAGGTAGAGAGGGCTTTACGCCTCCCCTCCAAGCTATAGGTCCTTAAGGAGTGCAAAATGACTACATAGGAGACCACCAAAAGGAGGAAGTTTAACAAACAGATGAACCCACTATTGGCAGCAACAAAGAGACCAAGGATATGAGTGTCCATGCAGACGAGTTTCAACAAAGGATTTAAGTCACACATGAAATGATCTATGACATTGGGGCCACAGAAGGGCAGCCAGACTGTGAAGAAGATCTGAATGGTTGCATGGACAAAAGCTCCAGCCCAGGCCACTCCCACAAGGAGGCTACACACCTGTTGACTCATGATGGTTGTATAGTGCAAGGGTTTGCAGATGGCCACATAGCGATCATAGGCCATCACTGTGAGAAGGATAATCTCAGCAGCACCAAAAAAATGCTCAGCAAAGACTTGAGTCATACATCCCCTAAAAGAGATTAATTTTCTCACAGTAAGAGTGTCAGCAAGCATTTTAGGGGTCATGGAGGTAGAACAGCAGCCATCTATAAGAGATAAGTAACACAGGAAGAAGTACATGGGAGTTTCCAGGGTCCTGTTAGTGCTGATGGTGATCATGATGAGTAAGTTGCCTCCCAAAGTGACCAAGTAGACAATTAAAAACACAACAAATGAGAATTTCTGAAGGTCCACATTTTGAGTCAAGCCCAGGAGGATGAATTCTGTCACATTACTCATCTTCTCCATCAGTTCAGTTTTAGTATATGCACTGCTGAAGCAAGCACTCCATCAATTCAGTTTAAGCGACAAGTGACTTCCCTGAAAAGAAAGTCACACTCATCCTCAATAATGACATCTTTACCTAATGAATAAATATTCATGGAGTGCCTTATTTTTCTAGTTTTACAGAAGGCAAAAACAAGCACAAAATTCTATCAACTGTCTCATTTTCTTATATTATTACAAATAACAATATAGATGGTATTTTTTTGTTCTTTATAATTTCCTGATTTTTTTTTTTTTTTTTTTACAGACAGAGACAGAGAAAGAGAGAGACAGCACAAGTGGGCAGAGGGAGAGAGAGAATCTTAAGCTGGCTCCATACCTAAGGCAGGTTCAAACCCATGACCCTGAAATTAAAACCTAAGCTGAAAACAAGAGTCAGAGACTTAACCAACTGAGCCACCCAGGTACTCCTTATTTTAATTTTCTACAACAAAAATGTATAACGTTTAAAATCACAAAAATATCATGCAACAATATGGAAGAACCAATCCATGAGATAGCCATACATGTGGTACCTTCACTTATACCCAAAGATTTACCTATTTTACCTCCAACATTGCTGGACATGTTTACTAGTGAAAAATCTAATTTGTTCTAATTGAGGTCAAATGAAAAGACTCAAACACATATAAAAATTCTTTCACAAGCCATATTTACTTCCTACTTTCTCTGTTTGGTAGCTTCTCCACTTCCTTGGGACTAAAAATGGTATTGCTAGCACCTCCCAATATCAGAGAAGGTGGCAAATGGCCCTTAGAGTACTGGCCACATTGTCTCCTACTCTTCTCTTTTTCTTCAACAAGGTATATCCTTGAAGGCAAAAATGTGCCTTACTGAAATTGTAATCTTACTCATTTTTGTATTCCCCAAAAGTAAACACTCATAAAGCATTCTCTGAGAAAGGGAGAAGATAAACAAGAGGCAATGGAAAGAGGGACAGAAATAAAGGAAAAAGAGCAAAGAGAAATGGGTTTAAAATCCAAAGACAGCTTGGAATCTGGGATGCACCCCTAACTAACTATACAACATCAATTTATTTTATCTCTTTGTGCCTCAACTTTTTTCATCTGTTTAATTAGGGACTAAATATATCTGTATTTAGGAGTGTTGTGAGGTTAAATAATTTTAAATTTACTATTATTGCTAATATGGTTTTATTGTTCTCACAGGAGCATCACCAAAGAAATATTTCAAAATTGTCTCTGAACATCTCCAAAAGGCAAAGATTCTGAAAATGTAAGCTGAACAAGTTAGAAGAAACAGGAGAATAAGAAAAATAGTGACAGGGATGCCTGAATAGCTCAGTCATTTAGCATCTGCCTTCAGCTCTGGACATGATCCCAGGGTTCCAGGATCAAGTCCCTCATTGGGCTCCCCGCTCAGCAGGAAGCCTGCTTCCCCCTCTCCCACTTACCCTGTTTGTGTTCTCTCTTGCTATTTTTCTTTCTGTCGAATAAATTAATAAAATCTTTTAAAAAGAGAAAGAAATAAAGAAAGAAAGAAAGAAAGAAAGAAAGAAAGAAAGAAAGAAAGAAAGAAAGAAAAACAGTGACAAATGTCAAAAAGAAAGGTCATCAGATTAAAAAAAAAATTTTATGGGGCACCTGGGTGGCTTAGTGGGTTAAAGCCTCTGCCTTTGGCTCAGGTCATGATCCCAGGGTCCTGGGATCGAACCCTGCATGGGGCCCTCTGCTCAGCAGGGAGCCTGCTTCCTCCTCTCTCTCTGCCTGCTTCTCTGCCTACTTGTGATCTCTGGCTGTCAAATAAATAAATAAATAAATAAAATCTTTTAAAAAATTACAGCAAGTGACTAAAAGAATCTTTAATATAAATACTTACTTTTTGTTTATTTTCTTGCTTTGTTTTGGGGATTTATTGTCTATTCATTAATTGATTTGCTGAAGACATATTCTAAACAAAAAATAATGTACTTCCAAATTTGACTCTTAGACTAAGTATAGATTTTTCCAGGAAACAGGAATCTAAATGTAGATCCTGTTCACTATTCAAATAAAGGCTTTGTACAGTGTTGTGCTTTACTAGTTTTATAATCCTATTCAATTTTACATCCACAGTGATAGCCAATATATTAGAAAGCATTTGAGAGAGAGAGCATTAAAGGGGATGTAGAGACAGAAAGGGAGAAGAGGAGAAAACATAAAACCAAAAAGGAAAAGAGAAAAAAAAAGACAAGCAGAGAAAAGTAGACATACTACGAAGTCATCTAAGAAAGACTTACTAAGTATATTGTAAAATTTCCAATAACTGCTGTACTTAAAGTCTAAACTTTTTATCAAGCTTGTTTGCTGATTATAGCCCTCAGGATCAACATCAGAGAAAAATGCTGACAAATCAAGAAGTCATAGGTTATCCTTACATACAAACTTATCAGGAAAAAAAAAAAAAAAGAGTCATTTTTGCCTAACTCAGTGCTGAGGGCTGTAAACAATTGTCTTGTCGATAGTTGGTCCTTCACAGACTCAAGAATACTTAAACTCCATTCAATCCAAGGTATATAAAACTAGAGTCTTGGTCATGTTAATTTATGTAAACTTAAAGTTAAAAAAAAAAAAAAGTGTCTCCAGAAAAGAAAATTCTGAAGTAAAATCAAAAAGAAGAAAATTGTGGGGTGCCTGGGTGGCTCAGTGGTTTAAACCTCTGCCTTTGGCTTGGGTCATGATCTCAGGGTCCTGGGATCGAGCCCCGCATTGGGGTCTCTGTTCAGTGGGGAGCCTGCTTCCCGCCCCCCTCTGCCTGCCGCTCTGCTCTGCCTGCTTGTCTCTCTCTCTCTCTCTCTGTCGAATTAATAAATAAAAAATCTTTAAATAAAAAAAAAGAAGAAGAAAATTGTGCTCTTCTTATATACCAATCCTCCCCATATCTTGTATGTCTGGGACTTCTCATCCTGGCCTGACTTGTTCAGATAGTAAGCAAACCCAGAGAGTAGACACATTCACTTTGTATTTAAATGTAATTTGGGTTGGGGCTGTGGGGGAGATTTCAGCAACTTAGCACATTTCTATTTCTATGGTATTCACAGAAATCTATAGGTTTTTTAAGTTTTTTCTGCAGAACTTGGTGTGAGAGACTTAATATAGACCATAAGAACATGGCAGCCATTTCTAGAGCCAAAAAGAAAATCCAATTACCAAAACATCAGCAGTTGACTTAAAGTCTCTGGGATGAGGAATCTCTTGAAGCCAATTCTTCTGAGCCTTTTTTCAGAACACCTATGCTCAGTGCTGAGCTACATACTTTGGTCCTGAGGATGCTCCCCCTTTCTCCCATAATTTCACTAGCTCCCCATGTCTAGCCACAGACATAGCCAGGGAAAGGCACTGCCTTCGTGGTTCACTCTGCCAAGGAATCCACAGAGTCCTGTTTCTCAACTCTTTCAGTTCTCACAGTCAAAAGACACCAGTTTTATTTAAGTGGTGACTCACCTCTATGCTGTTTTCCCAAGGGAAGAGTGGTTAATTTTATCAGCCTTTGCCAAAATGGCAGCAAAATGCTTCTCCCTTGCTCCTATATTCTCTCTGACCACAGAAGGACATTTTTTGCAAGGGTTAGAATTGATCTACAGGAATAAGATAATTATCAAGCTACAGTTAGAACCTAGATGTCTCATTTTTTTTTCCAATAAATGTTCATGGAAGATCTAAAATGTACCAAGCATAGTGCTGTTCAATGTTAATAATGACAGTAACTAACTATTGAGTGCTAAATACATTAAACATTTATTAAATGCATTACATGAGGTGCGCTTTATGATGAGCACTATTCTTATTTTCATTCTACAGATGAGGAAACTGAGGCACTGTGAGTATGGTAATATACCCAAGATCAGAAGTGAGTAGTGGCAGAACTAAAATTTATTTGTTTATTTATTTATTTATTTATTTATTTATTTTTAGACACAGAGAAAGAGAGGGCAGGTGTGGAGTGGGACAAGGGGCAAAGGGAGAGGGTGAGAATCCTGAAGCAGACTCCCCACTGAGTGAAGACCCCCCAACACAGGTCTCAATCTCAGGACTCCAAGATCATGACCTGAGCCAAAATCAAGATTTGGAGGCTTAACTGATGGAGCCACCCGGGCACTCTATAAAACTAGGATTTAAATACATATCTGCCCCCATAGCCCAGAGATTGTCACTGCCCTCACATGCAAGAATTCAACTATTAAAAAAAAAACAGTGGTGACACGCACAAAAATAGACTCAAAATGGATGAAGGACCTCAATGTGAGAAAGGAATCCATCAAAATCCTTGAGGAGAACACAGGCAGCAACCTCTTCGACCTCTGCCGCAGCAACATCTTCCTAGGAACAACGCAAAAGGCAAGGGAAGCAAGGGCATAAATGAACTATTGGGATTTCATCAAGATCAAAAGCTTTTGCACAGCAAAGGAAACAGTTAACAAAATCAAAAGACAACTGACAGAATGGGAGAAGATATTTGCAAACGACATATCAGATAAAGGACTAGTGTCCAGAATCTATAAAGAACTTAGCAAACTCAACACCCAAAGAACAAATAATCCAATCAAGAAATGGGCAGAGGACATGAACAGACATTTCTGCAAAGAAGACATCCAGATGGCCAACAGACACATGAAAAAGTGCTCCATATCACTCGGCATCAGGGAAATACAAATCAAAACCACAATGCGATATCACCTCACACCAGTCAGAATGGCTAAAATCAACAAGTCAGGAAATGACAGATGCTGGCGAGGATGCGGAGAAAGGGGAACCCTCCTACACTGTTGGTGGGAATGCAAGCTGGTGCAGCCACTCTGGAAAACAGCATGGAGGTTCCTCAAAATGTTGAAAATAGAACTGCCCTATGACCCAGCAATTGCACTACTGGGTATTTACCCTAAAGATACAAACGTAGTGATCCAAAGGGGCACGTGCACCCCAATGTTTATAGCAGCAATGTCCACAATAGCCAACCTATGGAAAGAACCTAGATGTCCATCAACAGATGAGTGGATCAAGAAGATGTGGTATATATACACAATGGAATACTATGCAGCCATCAAAAGAAATGAAATCTTGCCATTTGCGACAACATGGATGGAACTAGAGCGTGTCATGCTTAGCAAAATAAGTCAAGCAGAGAAAGACAACTATCATATGATCTCCCTGATATGAGGAAGTGGTGATGCAACATGGGGGCTTAAGTGGGTACGAGAAGAATAAATGAAAGAAGATGGGATTGGGAGGGAGACAAACCATTAGTGACTCTTAATCTCACAAAACAAACTGAGGGTTGCTGGGGGGAGGGGGTTTGGGAGACGCGGGTGGGATTATGGACATTGGGGAGGGTATGTGCTTTGGTGAGTGCTGTGAAGTGTGTAAACCTGGTGATTCACAGACCTGTACCCCTGGGGAAAAAATATATGTTTATAAAAAATAAAAAATTAAAAAAAAAAACAGTGGTGAGCATTATAAAAAAGAACATAGTGCTGTGATGGGAACATGCATTAAACTGGGGTGAAGGTAGAATGTTCAGGGACGAAGTGATGTTTAAGTTGAAGCCAAAAAAAAACAAAAACAAAACAAAAAAAAAAACAAACAAAAATAAAACCACTACCCAAGGTTGAGAACAGATATATAGAAGAGGGGATTGAGCTGGACTATACCATGTGGTGAATGTGACCAATGAATAAGGTCTCTGTGTGAGCCCACCAAGAGCATTTGTGGTTTCATTCTGTTAGAGGTAAGTCCAATCAATTGTACTTTTCCAATCACATATTCAAGTTGACTATAAGCTTTCATTGTCATTATCAATTAGCTGAAAATTACTTGAGCAGAAGAGTTAAAATACATCAAGCAACTGAAAAACCCCAGTTATAACTGGCTCATTTGAAAGAGGAACAAAGACAACTTAAAGCACTTGGACCTCACATAAACACAGACCCAGCCTCCAATTTAAGCAGTGTCAAGTGTTTAATTACCTTGAAATAAGTTATTTAGCTTTCTCAGACTTAATTTTTCTCATCTCCAAAAAGGGACTAACAGTACATCTTATTGTTTTGAGGGTTAAATAGACCCATGGGAATTAATAAATGAATGAATGGCAGCCATATTTCTTTTTCTTTCCTTTTTTAAAATTTCAATTCAATTAGCCAACTTATATTCCATCATTAGTTTCAGATGTAGTGTTCAATAATTTATCAGTTTCATATAACACCCAGTGCTCATCACATCATGTGCTTCCTTAATGCCCATCACTCAGTTAGCTAATCCCTCACTCACGTCCCCTCAAGCAACCCTCAGTTTCTTTCCTATAGTTAAGAGTTTCTCATGGTTTTTCTCCCTTTCTGATGACTTCCCATTCTGTTTTCCCTCCCTTCCCCTATGATCCTCTGCCCTGTTTCTTACATTACACATATGAGTTAAGACCTTATGATACTTATCTTTCTCTGACAGACTTGTTTTGCTCAGCATAGTACCCTCCAGTTCCATCCACATCAATGTAAATGGTAAATATTCATCCTTTCTGATAGTTGAGTAATATTCCATTGTGTATAGATATACCACATCTTCTTTATCCATTCATTGATGGACAATCTTGGCTCTTTCCACAGTTTGACCATCACTGTCAATGGACATCTCAGTCCTTTCCACAGTCTGACTATTGTAGACATTTGACAGTCATATTCCTACCAGAAGAAAAAAATCTCAAACTTGAGATGAAATTTCCACCAAAATTTTAAGAATCTGTTTTCAGCTGATGTTGGTTGACAGACTTCTGTGTAATTCCAGGTTTTCAGTATTACTGACAGACTGCTGTGACAACTCTGGTACACAATTACAGATGGGCACATGCCAACTATTGCTTGAGTATGTATGTAGGAGTTGAACCTATAAATCAAGGTTATTGGAAGTTCAAGATAATTAGATAATGCCTAATTATTTTCCAAAATAGTTTCATTAATATATACTTCCAGCAGGGGCTCCTGGGTGGCTCAGTGGGTTAAAGATCCCAGGGTCCTGGGATTGAGCCCCGCATCGGCCTTACTGCTCAACAGGGAGCCTGCTTTCTCCTTTCTCTCTCTGCCTGCCTCTCTGCCTACTTGTGATCTCTGTGAAATAAATAAATAAAATATTTAAATATATATATATATATATATATATACTTCCAGCAGCAATGTAAAATACATCCCATTTGTTCATATCCTCTGGATCACATGGTAGTCTCGAACTTCTTAATTTTTGCAAATTAAACAACTGTAGAATGTTATCTCATTGTGGGTTTCCTTGGGATTTCCAAAATTACTATTAAGCTGATTATCACTCCACGTGTTTATTCACCACATCTTTCTTTTGGCTGAAATGCCTGTTAGTATCATTGGCCCATTTTCCAATTGTCTCTGTTTTCAACTTACATAAGGTCATTATTATTGTAAGCAATAATCATTGCTTACAGATGTTTTCTAGTCCTTACATTTATTTCAAGGTTCTTCCAATTAACAGCATTTCAGAGTTTAAATATTGGTGTTTATATATCTTTTATCTATGAAAAAAGGCTTTTTATTTTCTTTGAGAAAAAAATTGCACACCTCAAGGTCACAAAGATATTCACCTGTATTTTCTTCGAAAATAGGTGATGTTTGGATATTGATATTTAAATTCTAAAACTAACTGATGTTAACTTAAATCTTTGTTAAACCCAAGTCTTCATAGATATGCTCCAACTTTCTTCTAGAAGACTTACAGCTTTTACTCTTATCTTATGTACATGATTCACCTCAAATTAATTTTTTATGTGATGTGACTCACAAGGTAAGGTTCATTATTATCCAAATGAATATTTACTTACTCCAGCACCTTTTGGTGGAAAGACTTTTCCTTTCTCCATAACTCTTTTGACAATGTTTTGTGAAAATCGATTAATTCTGTGTGTGCTGGCTTATTTTTGAACTCTCTATTTTGTTCTATATATCTATATACTTGTATATATTTATCTTATGTTGATTGTTGTATCTTTATATGAAGTCTTGAAATCAGGTAGTATAAACTTTCCAAAGCTCTTTTGCATAATCTGTTGAGTTTATTCCTAAGTGTTTTCATTTTTATCTAATGTCAATAGTGTTTTGCAATTTAATTTTCCAATGTTTTTATTCTTGGTACAGAGAACATATTTTCATATATTGACCTTTTATACAGCAATATGGCTACATTCACTTATTATGCAGTCATAATTTTTCTACATAGAAAACCACAAAGTTTGGAAATCCATAGTTTAATTCCCTTCCAAACTATATCATTTTTTCTTCTTTATTTCAGTAAGACCTCTAGTCTTCTCAAAAATAGTTCAGACAGACACTAAACCAGCAAACAACTACACCCCACCAAAAAGCCTCCTTCGTAAAGTCAGGACAATACAAGAGTGTCTACTCTAAATACTTCCATTCAACATTTCATTACAAGTTCCTACCATGGAATTTAGGTTTAGAAAATAATAATAAAAGGTACCCAAATTGAACAGAAAGAACCATCTGTATTTGCAAATCAGGGGAATTCAAATAAAACTCACAATAAGATAACAAACATCCTTCAAGTAGCCATATTTTTTTCCAAAAAAGGAAATAAATAAGTGTTGGCAAGGAAGGAGTAATTAGAAATCTGATACATTACTTATAAGAATGTAAAATGGTCTAGAGGGACACCTGCCTGGCTCATCAGTTATGCATCTGTCTTTAGCTCAGGTCATGATGCCAGGGCCCTGGAATCAGGCTTTCTGCCCAGTGGAAGCTTTCTTCTCCTTTTTCCTGCTTCCTTCCCTGCTTTTACTCTCTCTCTCCCTCTATGTAAATAAATTAAATAAATAAATAAATAAATAAATGGTCTAGAGATGTGGAAAAACAGTTGGTGGTTCCTCAAAATTTAATATAAAATTATCATACCACTCAGCAATTCTACTTCTAGATATATGCTCAAAAGAATTAAAAACAAGTGTTCAAACATATTTGTACAAAAATTTTCATAGCAGCAACATTCACAATAGCTAAAAGGTTAAAACAGTTCAAATTTCTATCAACTGATCAATGGATAACTAAATTGTAGTATACCCATACAGTAGATTATTATTCAGCCATAGAGAGTAATAGAATACTGTTACATGCTACAACATGGATGAACCTTGAAAACATTATGCTAAGTAAAAGGCAGACACAAAATCCATATACTGTATGATTCTATGCATATAAAATATCTGTAATGAACAAATCTGTAGAAACAGAAAAGAGGTTAGTGACTACAAGGGGCTAGGAAAGGGGAGAAATAGAAATTGACTATTTAACTGATATTGAGTGAGAAAAATGTTCTGCAACTAGGTAGTTGGTGATGATTGCACAACATTGTAAATGTACTACATTTGTGATGAATTGTGAAGTTTTAAATGTTTAAAATCTTAACTCTTATGATATGTGAGTTTTACCTCAATTAAAAAAGAAAATCACAAGACAAAAAAAAATTTGAAGGAAATAAAATTGAAAGCACAACATATCAGAATATCTAAAAGTATTAAAAGTCCTTAGATGAAAATCTGGACCATTAAATGTATATATTAGAAAAAAATAATGTCTAAAATCAATTATCAAAGATTTTGACCTAAAGAGGTGAAAAATAAGAGGAAAGTAAACAGAAAGTAGATGATAGGAAATAATGAGGATAAGAATAAAAACTGATTAAACCAAAAATGAAAAACAGTAGAAAAAAATCAATGAAACAAAAAGCTGGTTCTTTGAAAAGCTTAAATAAAATTGACAATGTCTTAGCCAGAATAGTGAGGAGGAGGGGACAAGGACAGAGGAAATGTCAGAAAGGATAAGAGCAAAAAATATAGGCAAATTACTCATATCAAGAATAAAAGATGTGACGCCTGGGTGGCTCAGTCAATTAAGTGTCCACCTTTTGATTTCAGCTCAGGTCATGATCTCAGTGTTGTGAGACAGAGCCAGGGTTAGGACCCACACTGGGTGTGGAGTCTGCTTAAGATTCTCTCTCTCTTTCTCTCCCTTCGCCCTTCCCTCCACCACTCACACATGTGCACACACACTCTCTCTCTTAAAAAAAAAAAAAGAATAAAAGCTAATACAGCATTACAGATTCTACAGACACTAAGAGGATAGTAGGAAATATTATGACAAATTAAAGCCAAAAAATCCAACAACCTAAAAACCAATTATTTTAAAAGTATTACTAAATCTGACTGAAGAAGAAATAGAAAATCAGAATAGTCTTATATCAGTAAAGAAATACAATGTGTGGTTAAAATCCTTCTCAAAACCAACTCCAGGCCCAAAGGCTTCACTTTTTAATTACCTATTTTTTTACTTACTAGGTATTTTATAGAAATAAGTATTATTGTTTTCCTTAGCTACTGCTAAGATTCTCAGTCATACAGAAAAGAGTAAGTCTACATTGTGGTGAGGCCCTAACTTCATGCTGCAACTAGCACCAAACCCAGCAGGGCCCACCCAGCACTTGCACACACTATCACCTGTGTTTAGGCCTTACCTGCATCTATTCAGCCCTCATCCTGCACCACAATATGGTGAATGTGGAAAAGATCAATGACATCATTTCAGCAGTCAGTAGAACCTTTCTGGCCAGGCTTGTTTGTAAAGGCCCTGGACAATGTCATCAGGAGCTTCGCCAACAACATTAGGGCAGGTGAACCTGCCCAGCAGCTCCCTCCGCATCAGCAGGAGGTCCTTCTCTCTCTTCCATCACTGCCTCAGCTGAGGAGAAGAAAGTGGGAAGAGAAAGAAGAATCTGAGGAGTGTGATGATGACATGAACTTTGGTCTTTTTGACTAAAACTTTTTTGTAACATGTTCGATAAAAAAACTGACAGACCCAATAAATAAATAAATAAATAAAACTAATCCCATACAAACTCGTTCAAAACATAGAGGATAAAACATTATGCAACTCATTATATCACCCTGCATTCCCTAAATACTAAATGACATTACTAGAAAGAAATTGACAAACACATATCCATTATGAACATGTTCAAAAGACATTTAACAAAATACCAGTTAGTCGATTCCATCAGTAGTTTCTAAAAATAATAATGCACCATAATAATACAGAGTTTGAACATCCAACCATCCCTCAGTATAAGTCACTACAGAATAAAGAAGAACTACATGATCACGTCAAAAGATGCATAGAAATTGGTAAATTTCAACCCAGATTTAAGATTTCTTTTAGAAGTTAGCAAATGAACAATAGATAATTATTTTTTTGGCCTGATAAAGAACATTTTTATAAAATCTGTAACTGTCATCCCATTAATGATGAATACTCTCTCCCTAAGAGCATGCCACTCTTGATCTTGGAGACAGGTAGAGATATACGTTCACTATTACTATTATATATTGTACTCTAGGTCTAGCCATTGAAACAAGAAAATAAAAAGGAATAAAACACACAGAGATTAGAAACAAAGAAGCTGGGGCACCTGAGTGTCTCAGTTGGTTAAGCATCTGTCTTCAGCTCATGTCATGCTCTCTCTGTCCTGGAATCAAGCCCCACTGCCTGCTGGTCTCTCTCTCTCCCTCTGTTCCTTCTCACCACTGGTTTTCTCTCTCTTTCTCTCAAATAAATAAGAAAAAAAGAAGCAAAATTATAAAAATGTTTTTGTGCAGATGGCATAATTGTGTGCAGAGAAAATATTAAGTGTGCTAAGGTAAATAGTTGATCTAATCAGTGAACTTAGCAAAGTCATACTTTGTGAATCTATATAAAAAATCAACTATATTTCTGCAATAATATTAAACAATTAGAAATTGAAATTATGTCCAATACTATTTTTTAAAAATGAAATGTTAGGGCTACATTTTTAAAATATATTCAACATCTGTGTATGTAAACTAGAAAACACTGCTAAAAAAAATTAAATACATAAGTGGAGAGATGTACCATGTTGATAGAATAAAAAACCCATTTTTTACCATTTTATTTCTAAATTTTCAATGTAATTTCAATCAAGACCCCAACAGGCTTATTGGAAAAATTGATAAATCTGTTCTGAAATTTATTCAGAAATGTAGAATTTCAAAAGTGCCTAGAATAGCTAATTATTCTCAAAAAAAAAAACCATACATTTAGGGAATTTATTCTACATCTAATTTCATTTATGATGACCAAGATATGGAAGACAGAGAAACAACCTGTATGTTCCTTGATGGATGAATGGATAAAGAAAATTTGAAACATATATACAATGGAATATATAACCTTTTAAAAAAAGAAAACGCCATTTGTGACAACCTGGATGAACCTGCAGAACATTATACTAAGTGAAATAAATCAGAGAAAGAAAGTAAAATACTACATTATCCTGCTTAGATGTGGAATCTAAAATAGTCAAACTTACAGAAGCATAGAACAGAATGAGTATTGCCAGAGGCTGGGGGAGGGACAAATAGAAAGACATTGATCAAGGGAAAGAAAGTTTCACTTATGCAAAATGGATAATTATACAGCAATGTGATGTAGTTAACAATACTCTATCGTATATATGAAATTTACTGAAAGAGTGGATCTTAACTATTCACTACACAAACACACACACACAAATAGTAACTGTGAGTGATGAAAATGTTAAATAGTTTATTTGTGATGATTATTTCACAATGCATTCTTATGTTAACATATCAAGTTATACATCTTAAATGCACACAATTTTGTTTGTTCGTGATTCTTCAATAAATCAAAGAAAAAGAGTTATTAGAGCCAAGAACTTTAAAATGGCAGCCATTTCCATTTGCTTTCACTGCTCTAGCTGTCAAGCAATCAGTTATGGTTTTCCAATAAAGGTTTAATATAAATGAGAAAAAAGAAACTTCTGTGATATTAGCCTGTAGGGGAACCACATCACAGCACCGCTGGAATTATGGCACCTTGCTATTCACGTGGCACTCAGCTTTCTTTTCTTTTTTTTTTTTTTTAATTTATTTAAATTTATTTATTTATTTAAATTTATTTATTTATTTTCTGCATAACAGTATTCATTTTTTTTTCACTACACCCAGTGCTCCATGCAATCCATGCCCTCTATAATACCCACCACCCGGTACCCCAACCTCCCCCCCACCCGTCAATTCAAACCCCTCAGATTGTTTTTTAGAGTCCATAGTCTCTCATGGTTCAGCTCCCCTTCCAAATTCCCCCAACTCCCTTCTCCTCTCTAACTCCTCATGTCCTCCATGCTATTTGTTATACTCCACAGCTTTCTTAAAAATCCAGGACATAGAGGAAAGAGACTAACAGGCTTAGGTTCCAAGTGTAGGGAATACAATTCCCCACATAAGAATGAGTGTTTCTCAACATGTCTCTTTAGAATACTGTTTCTTTTCTTTTTTTTTTTTTTTTTTAAGACAAAGCCCTTCATCAAAAGAGATAATTAATTCCTGGGAGAGGAAACAAGAACTACAAGACAAGGTCCCTGAACCTTGATGGAAACCTCTTTAACTATCCATACGGGGCAAGGTGAAAATGTTTTTCTCCACCTCTCCAGAGCAAAATTCATTGTAGGCAGAGTGAACCACCTGAATGTGATTTCTCCACACTGTTTGCCTCTTGCCCTGCAGGACCAGAGCCATATATAGATCATTTCTCTGTAGTGTCTTAAGTGAATCCATTCTAAATTCAAAACCAGGAAACACATTTCAAACAAATTATCTGTGAAAAAGTTTTGAGGCTTTAGGCTAGATATAAAGATTTGGACTCATAAGAACACTCATTTTAGTAGACTCGTGGAGTTATAAAACTCATGGAGTTATATATAGCTCCCAAAAGTGGATACATTCAATGTATACAATTACTTAATAACTATTGAGTTGAGAGTGAATTATCTGAATAGGCTCTTCCCAAGTGTGACACATTTCTCATACTGAAAATTACTTATTACAAGAAGAGGCCAGTTTGAAGACGGAGCTATTTCTGAATACCCTCAAACATCATTAAGATCATATAAGAGAGCTGAGGTAAGTTTTTCAATACTGCTGATGCTTTATTAAAGATTGTTACTTTCCACATATACTACTCATTACTTTCCAACTTTTCAGACATAGTAATAAAATAATTTATCCTTATCCCAATGCTTCAAAAGATAATTCATGAATATCATTAGCTAATTGGACAGTTAAAAAATTGGGGGCTCATAGAGATTAAGCAAATGGTAGGACCCAGCTTTCTGACACCAGATACCATGCTTTGGCCAGGAGACACCTCCTAATAATGAAAAAAAAAAATCATGAGAATAAAAACAAAAAATTACTACATTTCAAACACACAAATACAAAAATTAAATGATATAGGTCACCAGCTATTTCACCCAAGCACAAACATAGAGAACAGTTTCTGGGATCCACTGCTAGGTCTTGCACAAGTCTCTATCTTTCCTTTGAGAGTAAAATTGGTGATGAACCTTCCTAAGTTCAATTGCATAGTTAAATGTTTCTCTGTATTATTGCCCAAACTGCCAATTCTTCCTATCTTATAAGGGCATTCACAGTCATAAAATTAAATGAAAATCCTGTGTACATCCTAAACAGGTGTGGTCAATGTCTCAAATAATTGTTGTGATAACTTTTAGGTGGGTATTATCATTCTGGCTTTATAGATGAGGAAACAGAGTTGTAAGGTCTAAAGTAATGTAGCCCAGATAAAAGAAACTACAAGTGGAAGAACAAGGATTCTACTTCAGTCTTTCTGATTTCCAAACCAATACAATTAACCACGGGATCATTTGTTTTGATATTTTTGCAGAAGAATCTGGTGGCCCATTTTATCTGTATCTATATCTATATCTATATATATATATATAGATATATTACAATAAGAAACACTTAGGGCTAGGGGAGAGGCCAAGATAAAAGGGTTATTCGATGAAAGCTGTGCCACATTTTTCTTAATATTCGAGAGTTCCAATATGCCACTGTGTGTGCTGTGTGTCTTCCGATGAAACTGCTCCACATGGGCTTGACTCTAAAGTAGTATTAAAGTAATTACAGGTATCATGGTCATATCAAAAAAGAGATTACTAGTTCAACATTGTTTATTATAAAGTAACAATATAGGGCATGGATTAAAAATTGGGAGGTAAAACAATTAGCAAATATAACCTGAGTTTTCTTGGCTCCAGTCTTTATTAGCTGCTCATCATCTTGGGCAAGGTCCTTAACTTCTTCTCTAGGCTTTTATTCCCTAATGTGTAATATAGGGATAAAAATGATAGCAGTAACCACTCTGTAGGTTTGTAGTGAGGATTAAATAACCAAATGTCTGCAAAAATACTTAGAGTACACTACTAACTTTTCAGTAAGCTTTAGTTAATATTGCCATCATTATTATAATTATAAATATTAGTCTCTGAGATTGTTTCCTCTTCTGCAAAATGAGTGATATAATACCATCCACACAGGTAATCATACGAAAAGTTACCATGCATACAAAGCATTTGTTACATGCCACGCACACAGCAATCAGTCATTCAAAAGTATATATTACTAGCTATTTTAAAGTTATTCGACTTGGAAAACATACATTATGAGTACTTTTAAGTAGCTCTTGTATCCGATTACATTCCCATCACAGATGCCCTGTTACTCTTTATTCAACTACTATCAATAGTTTGCTACTGGGATTCCTGTGTCTTCCTTCCACCCCCTCACTGAACTTCAACCCATTTCAGCCAAAGAACACAAAGATCTTTAGGAGAATAAAAAATGTCTAAATTTCCCCCCTTCACATTCTTCTTTATCCTCCCACTCATATTCTTAATTATCTTCCATGGTTCCCCATTTCCTAGAGATTAAAGGGAAAATTCTGAAGCTCTGCATTTGGAAGCTCTACATCCATCTACTACCACTTTTTCAGGTTTGGCTAGCACAATGTGTACAATCTACTACTACAACGTAGACTCTTGGTCATTTGGGATGACTAAGTGCACATATGGCCTCCTGCCTATGTGTTTACAAAAGTTCTTCATGTCCATAATCTTGACAATAACTTCAGTGGGGGTAGTTTGATTAATTTCCAATAACTCAGAATCTTTATTGCCAACACACACAGAACCTCAAAAGCATTCACGATTCAATAGAATCCAAGAATGCATTATATATTAAAATGGGAAGTTTAGTAAATTCAGGGTTATGTTAATAAAAATTATTTTCTTTTCAGGCAATGTAATTAACTATCAGGTGAAACACATGGAGAATAGGAACAATGTGACAGAGTTTGTTCTACTGGGGCTTACAGAGAATCCAAAGATGCAGAAAATTATATTTGTCATGTTTTTTGTCATCTACACCATCACTGTGGTAGGTAATATGCTCATTGTGATCACCATCACTGCCAGCCCATTGTTGGGGTCCCCCATGTACTTTTTCCTGGTCTATCTCTCCTTTATTGATGCCTGTTATTCCTCTGTCAATACTCCCAAACTGATTATAGATTCCCTCCATGAAAAGAAGACTACAGGATACAATGGATGCATGACCCAAATATTTGGGGAACATTTTTTTGGAGGTGCTGAAGGCATCCTGCTTACTGTGATGGCCTATGACCGCTATGTGGCCATCTGCAAGCCTTTACACTACACAACCATCATGAGTCGGCGAGTGTGTAGCCTGCTAATGGGAGTAGTGTGGGTGGGAGGCTTTCTTCATGCAACCATACAGATCCTTTTCATCTTCCGGTTACCCTTCTGTGGCCCTAATGTCATAGATCATTTTATGTGTGATCTGAACCCCTTGCTCAATCTTGCCTGCACTGATACCCACACTCTAGGGCTCTTTGTTGCTGCCAACAGTGGATTCATCTGTCTGCTAAACTTCCTCCTCTTAATGGTCTCCTATGTGGTCATTCTGCGCTCCCTCCGGAATCACAGCTTGGAGGCAAAGCGCAAAGCCCTCTCTACCTGTGTCTCCCACATCACAGTGGTCGTCCTATTCTTTGTGCCCTGCATATTTGTGTACATGAGACCCGCAGCTACTTTATCTATTGATAAAGCAGTCGCAGTGTTCTACACTATTATAACTCCCATGTTAAACCCCTTAATCTACACCTTGAGAAATGCCCAAATGAAAAATGCCATTAAGAAATTGTGTAGTATGAAAACTGTTTCAGGTGACAAATAAATGTGCCTGGAGCTCAACACTGATCCAGTGGAAAGAAAGCTCAAAAGGACATTTTGCATGATTTCAGCAAGTAATAGTTAAAGGATGGAGAAATAAACTAACCACTATTAATCATAAATTTTGCTTTGAGGATAACAGAAATAAATACAAGAAAAGAGAGAAAACATAAACAAGGACCACTGCTTATTCAGAAAATTCTACCAAGTTGGATTTTAGTTTGCTAGCTTCAACCAAATATATGGATTCGTATGCCTTCCTTCTAATAACAACTTAAAGAAATACTAGAATTTATTGCTATGAAGCAATAATCTCTTTAACAATCCAAGGAGGTAGGCACTGAAATTATCACCACTTTACAGGTGAGGAAACTGATAGAAATGGAAAGGTACCAAAGCAGATATATTGGAAAACCAGCAACCAGAACTGACTGATTTCCCAGATCATGTCCTTAACTGCTGTTAACTGCCAGGCAATGATGATCAAAAGAACCGATAAATATACTAGTTAACATTTACTGAGCCAGAGACAGCACTGGACACAATATATATATTAGTTCATTATCTATAACAAAAACCTAATAATTTTTCATGTATAACTGCTTGGTTTTTACATATAACAATTGATTTTATATGTTGCCTATAACATTATGGTAGGTAACTATTTAGGGCTATAAAACCATTAGCAGTTTAACCTCTGAAGGGTAGGTAATAAAGACTATTCCAGGTTTCCAGGTTCTCTTGTAGGCTTCAGAACCATTTTGCATTGTTCATATCACTCATTTTATGCTGATACCCCATCAGAAAGAGTAATGACTCAAAAATTTTGATGTTGGACAGAAATTCCTTATTACTGAATATACAGTCATACTCTGTAAAATACTTACCTACTGTGTAACAATAGTCTCCCCAAGGTAGCATAATGTCTGTTGCACAGTAAATATTGAATTAATTACTTAATTAATTAAAAGTATAAAGGAAGATGAATAAATTCAAAAATAAAGAGCAAGAAAGCAGTACTGGAGACTGGGGAATTCTTCCCCACTTTTATCTGATTCAACTGTAAGGAGAATTCTGGCTAGACCTCTTGGGGAAACTAGACTAGCTTGTTTTCACTCTTGCTTATACTAAGGATGAGAATGAAATTGAAACTACATTTCACAGCATATGAAACTACAATATGCAAAATAGTTTAACTTGATACTCTCCCGCTTTCAGTGACATTTTGCTACCTTATGAATGTGGCCTGCTTATATTATGTTTCTGTGTTAATCAGTTTACTTTTTGGTACCATGGCATTATTAAAATATGTGGCTCTTTCTACACACAAAACTATCTCAGGATATTTTCCATTCACCCCTTTTGTCGTATCTTCATAATCAGCAAATATTTTTGAGCCCAAGAAATGTATCAGACAGGTTGATAGTTGCTGGCCCCTCAGTGGTGAACAAAAAAAGAAATAGTTTCTGCCTCCACAGAGCTTAGAATCCATTGAAAGTCTCCCAGGATGAAGCAGAAAATTACAACAAGCTTAAATGATAAGATAGCAGAATCACAAGGTGCTATGAAACCACACTGGAGAGATACAGGATCAAAAGAAGATGCCTAGATGAAAAGATGTAAGAAACAGAAAGCAGTGGTAAAAATAAGTCCGCTGGTACAATGAATAGGAATGGGATTGGTGGACTGTCCTAGAAGATGGAATACATAACAAAGGCCAGGAGGTGAAAAAGAGTACACAGGAAACCTTACCAATTCAATATGTTAATCAATTCAAAAACACTGGAAGTTTGATTTTAGCTAGTGAATGATGCAGTTAGATTTGAATTTTAGTGGGGGTGCCTGGGTGACTCAGTTGGTTAAGGATCTGCCTTTGGATCAGGTCATGATCCTAAGGTCCTGGGATCAAATCCTGTATGGGGCTCTTAGCTCAGTAGGAAGTCCGCTTCTCCCTCTGCCTCTGCCTGCCATGCCCCCTGCTTTGTGCTCAGTCACCCTCTGTAAAATAAATAAATAAAATCTTAAAAAAGAAAAAAAAAAAAAAAAAGCTTTAAGGGGAGCCTAGGTGGCTCAGTCATTAAGTGTCTGCCTTTGGCTCAGGTCATGATCTCAGGATCCTAGGGTTAAGCCCTGCATCAGGCTCCCTCCTCAGCTGGAAGCTTGCTTCCCTCTCCCACTCCCCCTGCTTGTGTTCCCTCTCTTGCTGTGTTTCTCTCTGTCAAATGTATAAATAAAATCTAAAAAAAAAAAAAAAAAAGCTTTGAGTTTTAGAATGGTAACTATGGCTACAGTGTGGGAAATGGTTTGAAGAGGATGAGACTACCCACAGGAGAGTAGTAAGAGGTCACAGTGGTGATTTGGGTGCAAAAGGATTGATGTCTGAAGTCTCGTGGTGCCAGTGAGGAGGCAGAGTTTGGTGGACACAACTGTGTCCAATTCCCATCTCAAAGTCGGCATCTGGGGATCCCAAACTAACACAGAGATAGAAAAGTGTTCAAGAAATACTTGGTACTACAAATAAAAGAATTTGATGCAGGATAAAGATTTGAGAGAGGATTCATCGATGATACCCAGTTTCTAGAATAGATTACCAAATACATGGAACAGAGAAAAGATTAATGTTTTTTTAATGTGTTGGATGACCTTTAAGTAACAATGTACAATTAAATATATGTTTCTGATCCTCAGAAAGATGTAGGCCACAGAAATGTAGAAAATTTGAACACATAGATGGCCAATAAAACCATAAAAGAAGAGGCACCTGGGTGGCTCAGTGGGTTAAGCCTCTGCCTTCAGCCCAGGTCATGATCTCAGGGTCCTGGGATTGAGTCCCACATCGGGCTCTCTGCTCAGCAGGAAGCCTGCTTCCCCCTCTCTCTCTGCCTGCCTCTCTGCCTACTTGTGATCTCTGTCCCTCTGTCAAATAAATAAATAAATCTTAAAAAAAAAAAAACATAGAAGTATTAGATCAGCTATGGAGAGTGTGATTTGGTCAACTATGGGTGGTTTTCAGTGGTCTATCAAATAGCCATTTTGATATTTTTAGAAAGAAAACAAAAAAAAATTTTTTTGATCCTAAAATAGAACTCTAGAGGTGCCTAGATGGCTCAGTGGGTTAAGCCTCTGCCTTTAGTTCAGGTCTCAATCTCAGGGTCGTGGGATCAAACCCCACATCAGGCTCTCTTTTCAGCAGGGAGCCTATTTCTCCCCCCCCCTCCCTGCCTACTTGTGATCTCTGTCTGTCAAATAAATAAATAAAATCTTAAAAGAAAAATGCCTGTGCCTCAGGCCATCACTTTAAAAAAAAAATAGAACTCTAAAAATGTCAGTTGGTCTATTATTAGAAACTCAGTGAAACACCAAACCTATAAAATAAAAACAGGCTATGAAAGAAGTTTTTAAAAATCAGACAGACATCAAAATTTTTGCCAGCAAAAGTAGAAATTGGGAGAAAATGAAAATTTTTTTAATGTTCTCAAGGGAAAGGACTGTAACAACTAATTCCGTATCATGCAATACAGAACTCAAATAGAAGAATAAAATAAATAGATTGTCAACATACAAAGACTCATAAATTTAATTGTTCAAGAACTAAAGCTCTGCAAACTGAAATCAATGGATTCAAAAGATCATACACCATGACTAAATGGGATTAACTCTGTGATGCCAGGTTACTTTAAAATATACAAAAAATCAATCTGATACATCACATTAAGACCATATGATCATCTCAATAGATTCACAAAATTTTTTTTAAAGATTTTATTTATTTATTTGACAGAGATCAAAAGCAGGCAGTGAGGCAGACAGAGAGAGAAGAAAGGAAGCAGGCTCCCTGCTGAGCAGAGAGCCCTATGTAGGACTCAATCCCAGGACTCTGGGATCATGACCTGCGCTGAAGGAAGAAGCTTTAACCCACTGAGCCACCCAGGCACCCCAATTCACAAAATTGTATTAAGAAAATTTAACAATCTTTCATGATAAAAATTCTCAACAAAATAGATTTGAACGAAATTGCCTTAGCACACATGCAAAAAAAAAAAAAAAAAAAAAAAAAACCATCTGTGAAAATCTCAAAGCTAACGTGATGATCGGTGGTTAAAACTGACACCTTTTCCCCTAAGATCCAGTACAAGGCAAGGAAGCTCATGTCACTTTTATTCAACATAGTACTAGAAGTAGCAGCAAAAGCCATCAGACAGGAAAAATAAATAAGGGCATCCAAACTGAAAAGGAAAAGGTAAAATAATTTGTTTGTAGATGACATGATCATATATGTAGAAACCCTAAAACCTACACACACACACACACACACACACACACACACACAAACACATACACACAAACTATAAAACTAATAAATGAATTCAATAAAGATGCATAATACATACAAAAATTATTCGCATTTCTTTACACTAACAATAAACTATACAAAAAGGAAATGAAGATTATTTGACCATAGAGTTGAGGGTCCATATCTGGGCTCTCTACTCTGTTCCACTGGTCTATGTGTCTGTTTTTATGCCAGTCATGCTGTCTTGGTGATCACAGCTTTGTAGTAAAGCTTGAAATCAGGTAACGTGATGCCCCCAGCTGTATTTTTGTTTTTCAACATTTCCTTAGTGATTCAGGGACTCTTCTGATTCCATACAAATTTTTGGATTATTTGCTCCAGCTCTTTGAAGAATACCGGTGGAATTTGGATCGGAATGGCATTAAAAGTATAGATTTCTCTAGGCAGTATAGACATTTTAACAATGTTTATTCTTCTGATCCAAGAGCATGGAATGGTCTTCCATCTTTTTATGTCTTCTTCAATTTCTTTCATGAATATTCTGTAGTTCCTCGAGTACAGATCCTTTACCTCTTTGGTTAGGTTTATTCCCAGGTATCTTATGGCTCTTGGTGCTATAGGAAATGGAATCGATTCTCTAATTTCCCTTTCTGTATTTTCATTATTAGTGTATAAGAAAGCCACTGATTTCTGTACATTGACTTTGTATCCTGCCACGTTGCTGAATTATTGTATGAGTTCTAGTAGTTTGGGGGTGGAGTCTTTTTGGTTTTCCATATAAAGAATCATGTCATCTGCAAAGAGAGAGAGTTTGACTTCATCATTACCAATTTGGATACCTTTTATTTCTGATTTCTGTTTCTAGGGCTTCTAATACTATGTTGACCAAGAGTGGTGAAAGTGGGCATCCTTGTCTTGTTCCTGATCTCAACAGGAAAAAATATGCAGTGGAAAAAAGACAGTCTCTTCAATAAATGGTGCTGGGAAAACTGGGCAGCTATATGTAGAAGAATGAAACTCAACCATTCTCGTACACTGTACACAAAAATAAACTCAAAATGGATAGAAGACCTCAAAGTGAGACAGGAATCCATCAGAATCCTAGAGGAGAACATAGGCAGTAACCTCTTTGATTTCAGCCACAGCAACTTCTTTCAAGATATGTCTCCAAAGGCAAAGGAAACAAAAGTGAAAATAAACATTTGGGACTTCATCAAAATCAAAAGCTTCTGCACAGCAAAGGAAACAGTCAAGAAAACAAAGAGGCAACCCACGGAATGGGAGAAGATATTTGCAAGTGACAGTACCGACAAAAGGTTGATATCCAGGATCTATAAAGAACTCCTCAAACTCAACACACACAAAACAGACAATCAATGGGCAGAAGATATGAACAGACACTTCTCCAATGAAGACATACAAATGGCTATCAGACACATGAAAAAATGTTCATCATCACTAGCCATCAGGGAGATTCAAGTTAAAACCACATTGAAATATCACCTTACACCAGTTAGAATGGCCAAAATTAGCAAGACAGGAAACAACATGTGTTGGAGGGGATGTGGAGAAAGGAGAACCCTCTTATGCTGTTGGTGGGAATTCAAGTTGGTGCAGCCACTTTGGAAAACAGTGTGGAGATTCCTCAAGAAATTAAAAATAGAACTTTCCTATGACCCTGCCATTGCACTCCTGGGTATTTACCCCAAAGATACAGATGTAGTGAAAAGAAGGGCCATCTGTACCCCAATGTTTATAGCAGCAATGGCCACGGTCGCCAAACTATGGAAAGAACCAAGATGCCCTTCAACGGACGAATGGATAAGGAAGATGTGGTCCATATACACCATGGAGTATTATGCCTCCATCAGAAAGGATGAATACCCAACTCTTGTAGCTACATGGACGAGACTGGAAGGGATTATGCTGAGTGAAATAATTCAAGCAGAGAGAGTCAATTATCATCTGGTTTCACTTATTTGTGGAGCCTAACAAATAGCATGGAGGACATGGGGAGATAGAGAGGAGAAGGGAGTTGGGGGAAATTGGAAGTGGAGGTGAACCATGAGAGACCATGGACTCTGAAAAACAATCTGAGGGTTTCGAAGGGGCGGGGGGTGGGAGGTCAGGATACCAGGTGGTGGGTATTATAGAGGGCACGGATTGCCTGGAGCACTGGTGTAGTACAAAAACAATGAATACTGTTATGCTGAAAATAAATTTTTAAAAAAATTTTTAAAAAGGAAATGAAGAAAATAATTCTATTTATGATAGCATCAGAAAGAAAAAAATATTTAGGAATAAATGTAATCAGTAAGTGAAAATTCTTCACGCTGAAAGGTATAAGAAATTGACTAAAAAAGACACAAATAAATGGAAAGATCCCATGTTAGTGGATGAGAAAAATTAATATTGTTAAAATGTTTATATTACTCAAAGCAATCCATAGATTCAATAAAATGGCATTTGTCACAGACATGGAACAAAGAATCCTAAAATATATCTGAAACCACAAAAGACCTTGAATGGCCAAAGCAACCCCAGAAAGGAGACAAAGCTGGAGGCATCACACTTTCATTTCCTGATTTCAAGCTACTATATTTCAGATCAGTAGTAATCTAAACAGTATGGTACTAGAATAAAAATAGACACCTAGATAAATGGAACAGAATTGAGAGTCCCAAAATAAACACTTGCATATGCAGCCCCTTAATATTTGACAAGGATATCAAGACTTCTCAATGGGGAAAGGATTGTCTCTTCCATAAATGGTATTAGGAAAACTGGATATTCACATGCAAAAGAACGAAATTGGATCCTTATCTTGTACCACGTATAAAAATCCATTGAAAATCAATTAAAGACTTAAATGTGAGACCTGAAGCCATAAAACTGCTAGAAGAAAACATATGGAAAAAGCTTATTGACATTGGCCTGGGTAATGATTTCTTGGATATGCTTCTCATCTCAGCTTGTTCTACATAGCTTCCAAGAGTGCCTGCTTGGGGGAGGTGGCTGGATAAACATCTGGTGGTGCTGACACTGCCACCTCCATAGATGATTTCCCAATGAGTTTCAGTGGCACTTCTGCAGGCAAATTCCAGTGAATCACACAAGCACTCAGAGATCAAGTTCTCAGTTCAGTAGATCTACACCTTAGTTGGGGTGGTTTCCACCAGCCTTGGTCCATCTGTGCCTTAGAAGGTTGTTTCCTTTTTGCCAGTCCAGGCCACAGTCCTCTGCTCAGCAGCCTCAGGCTATCAGCAACCCAGAGGGAGGTTCCCAGCTTACCAGTCCATTTTTTTTTTTTTCCTGTCAGTCTCTCTCCAGCTACCATAAACTAGTCCTGGCCAAGACAACCGAGTGAACTTCACCATCCAATGGGCAACAACTACTTCTCCAAAAGATGAATCCTAGTTTTGGGGAGGAATTCTCCCTTTTAAATGTATTCCTTCCTTTGATATTCACCTCTTAGTCCCAGGGAATCCTTTAGAGTAATCATTAGCCCTTTCCAGTTAATGCTCTGCTATAATGAACATGAAGGTATGTAACCCTTCCCAGTTCAAATTACTGTGTTATCTGTCTCCTAATTAGGCCCTGAGATACAACATGGAAAGTACCTAATACGACGCCTGACTTACAGGTATTTGATAAATAGTATCTCTTTCTACTGTACAACCAAGATTTAATGGACAAGAAAATTCACAAAGGGAAGAATTTATATTGGTGCTAGAGTCCAAAGTAAAGGAATATCATTAAACCTATTATTTTATAATCAGTAATAACCAGTATCTTAATGTTATATAAGATTATTTTAAAACAAGTACAATATTCTAGATTCATATCTTTTAGTTCTAAAGATATTTGAGATTCTAAGTAATAAGTAAATATTTATGAATTAAGAAGCAGTAAATTGTAATGATACGAGTGTGGGATGGGAGACAGTAAGTATGGATTCCAGTTCAACCCTTAGTTTTGCATTTAAGTGGCTATTGGCAAGTGTTATTCAAATTCTTGTTAGAGCTGATGTCCTCATATATATATCAATAAGCTTGCATTAGATTACTTCTATTACTTCTATATCAAAGATACATTTAATTATTATCTGAAATTACTTTTTTTCTCCAGAGCTTCCTCATAGCATTTTTTACCTCAGCATTTCTGAGGGTGTAGATTAAAGGATTTAACATTGGGACCACCATAGTATAAAAGACAGCAACAGCTTTGTCAATGGACAGAGTGATCACTGGGCGCAGATAGACAAATATACAGGGCACAAAGAATAAGACAACTACTGTAATGTGAGAAACACAGGTGGAAAGGGCTTTGCGCCTCCCCTCCAAGCTATAGTTCTTTAGGGAGCACAGGATGACCACATAGGACACCACCAAAAGTAGGAAGTTTAAAAGACAGATGAAACCACTGTTGACAGCAACAAAGAGACCAAGGGTATGAGTGTCCATGCAGACGAGTTTCAACAAAGGGTACAAATCACACATGAAATGATCTATAACATTGGGGCCACAGAAGGGCAGCCAGACAGTGAAGAGGATCTGAATCGTTGCATGGAGAAATCCTCCAGTCCAGGCCACTCCTAGCAAAAGAAGGCACAGCCTGTGGTTCATGATAGTTGTATAGTGCAGAGGTTTGCAGATGGCCACATAGCGATCATAGGCCATCACTGTCAGCAGGATGATCTCAGTAGCACCAAAAATATGTTCTGCATAGACTTGAGCCATACACCCATTAAAGGAGATAGTTTTCTTCTCATGAAGGGAGTCCAAAATCAGCTTGGGAGCTGAAGAAGAAGAATAAATTGTGTCTATCAAGGAAAGATGAGTCAGAAAGAAGTACATGGGAGAGTTCAGAGCCTGGCTGGTGGTAATGGTAACCACAATGAGTAGGTTGCCTGAGAGTGTTGCCAAGTACAGAACCAAAAATCCCAGAAACACTATATTCTGCATCATGGGGTTCTGTGTAAGACCTATTAAAATAAATTCAGTCACATTTCTTTTATTCTCCATCTATGTGCTGTGGGGGATAAAAAACTTCAGGAAGGAAAGCTTTACTTCTAAAGAACAAAAAGGAAAGAAATAAGGAACCATAAAATCATCAAACAGTACAAAACTCTGACTTTTAACAGTAGTCTGACAATCTTAGATGATTCCTTCCCTTTCCAAAACTTTCTAGGAATAGGTAGGTCAAAACTTCTCTTGGTGGACATAGAATTAAACTTCAATATAGTATTTAAAGCTAAGTTTTGCCATTGTTAATGCTCACTTTTTCCTGGACCTCAGATTGCTCTATTCTCTGTATCTCAATGTATTCTTAAATCATAAAGGCAGAGAAGGTTAAGATAAACTGTTCCTCTTACATATGGGCAAGTTACATAATGAGGTACATGGAAAGAACACCTCTTCCAGATGATCCCATAAGTGCTTTACTGAAATGGTAGTTTAAGAGTCCAAGCCCCAAGACAGTGGTCTCCCTTCTGGAAGACCAATGCATCAGATAATCCTTCCAGGGATGAGAGCCCTTGAGAAGAAAATTGAGTGCACTTCTAATTGCCAACTCTTCTCTAAAGGAGAAGACCTTTGGGAGAACCAACAACTAACTAATACATTTTTATAGCTTCCTGAAGGTCCAGGCCAAAAGTTGGGTTTTATGATCAAAATCAGACAGAAAACCCCAAATTTGACTCATTCATTACTATTATTTCACTTACTTGTTTCTTGCAAATCTTGAAGTAATTTGAGTATATTTTTAAATGCTTGTCTTTTATAATTTTCATCTACCCCATATAGAAACAAACATACAAACAAAACTTGGTCTTATGTCAAAATTAATGTGTTTGATGCCCTCTATTAATTGACAGACTCAAGCACAGGATCAGTTTCTTTTTTTTTTAAGTTTTTATTAATTTATTTGACGGAGAGAAATCACAAGTAGATGGAGAGGCAGGCAGAGAGAGAGGGAAGCAGGCTCTCCACTGAGCAGAGAGCCCGATGCAGGACTCGATCCCAGGACTCTGAGATCATGACCTGAGCCAAAGGCAGCGGCTTAACCCACTGAGCCACCCAGGCGCCCTCAGGATCAGTTTCTTTTCTTGTCCTAGTCCAAAGACCAATAATGTACCTATTACTACTCAAACCCTCTAATACTCATATTTTTGGATAAGTGAGAAATGGAGAATAGTGTTGATCAAACAGAATGAACCTGGTCTTCCATAAAAGAATCCTCAGACTGCAATTAAAAGTAAGGACTTATGGGGGTGCCTGGGTGACTCAGTGGGTTAAGCCTCTGCCTCGGCTCAGGTCATGATTTTAGGGTCCTGGGATCGAGCCCCACGTCCACCTTGGGGGTCTCTGCTCAGTGGGGAGCCTGCTTCCCCTCCTCTCTCTCTGCCTGCCTCTCTGCCTGCCTCTCTGCCTACTTGTGATCTTTGTCTGTCAAATAAATAAATAAAATCTATTTTTAAAAAAATAACGACATTTCTTATTTCAGACAAATTTCTTCTAAGCACAGAAATCTTTGTTACTTGTTTAAATTCACATGCTCAAACATTTTGAAATGGAAATTTTTATTACAGCTCTGTTTTACTCCATTATTAATAGCATGTGGAGATTTATTTTCACAACATGTTAGTTCCTACAATAATAGTTCATTTTTAATGAGAGGTGGTCATGTGCTAGGCACCATACTAAATACTTCACATGCATTATTTCACTTAATTTTCATAACAGTGCCAGTTATGAAGATAACAGTATATATGTATATATATATATATATGTATATATATATATATATATATATATAATAAAATGAAACTCTGGTCAAGAGAAGGTAAATGGGGGTGCCCGGGTGGCTCAGTGGGTTAGAGCCTCTGCCTTCGGCTCAAGTCATGGTCTCAGTGTTCTGGGGTCAAGCCCCCACATCAGGCTCTCTGCTCAGCAGGCAGATCTTGTCTGTCAAATAAATAAATAAAATCTTGAAAAAAAAGAGAGAGAAGGTAAATGACTTGCCGAAAGTGATAATGATTTAAAAAAAAAAAAAGGGGAGGGGGAGACTGCCTTTAAACCCAGGATGTCTGCTTCTAGCTCATCAGCACTAAGTGCCTCTCCAATACAGATCCAGTTTACTTCTGAGAATCAGCCAATGTCAGAGTTTGGACAAGTGGGTTGGTAACTAAAGCCACCACCGGAGACCATATAAAATCCATGGCATTTATTTCACTAAACTATGAAATGTAGAGTCAGATTCTAATGATTTCAAGGGTCCATTGAATGCTAAAATTGTTGTACAGTAAAAATGCTCTAGTTCCTTGCAATGAAAACATATATGCTCTTTAAAGATGAGGACACTAAGTTGCAGAGAGATAAAGTCCAAGAAAACACAGCTAACTGTTTAGATCAGACCACAGGAAAAAGTCTTCTAGTGCCCAATGCAGTGATTTTTTTTTTCTACCATCACATCTTGCTTCCCTTGAAATGAATGTTTACAAGAAAAAAAATCACCCTAAGGTAACAAAGAGAATTAACTTTCATCTCTTATCTTTAGCAATGCCTGCCTTGAATCTCTAAAAAAATGGGGAAGGATGGGGGGAGCTACCTGTGAGTTAAGGATGCAAAAAATGCCATCATACTGTTGGGACTACATCCATTATAGCAGAAATAAGGTCTTACCTAAGTTAGAATGAAATCCAAGAAAAGTTAAGAGTCAGAATAACAAGTGCTTCCGAGCCTGGGATTTAGTGTAGTTTCCCAACTGTGCAGGAGGTACATTCCTTCTTGCAGATCTTATATATTAATGCACCCTCCTCAAGGTTCTCAGTTTTAGGGCTTAAGATTTCCTTTAAGAAACAGAATCCAAATATTGTCCTTTCTCCTCTCTTCCATGCTGACCTATCTTAATGATGGTAAAAGTCATACAGCCTGTCTTGGCTTCACCTCAAATTTCTCTTTGTTTCTTTTCAGTTGCCTCTCATATCTGCTCCTATAATTAGAAGAGATTTTCCCCCTTCTTTCATCCCTAGAAATTATGAAAATCAGAGTACTACTTCAATGAAATGAGTGACCAGACATAAGCCAGTCTCTGGCTATCCAAGCTACCCACACTATATGCCCTAACGCTGAAGGAAACCCTTCAGTGACCATCCAGTTCCAATTTGCTGCTCTACTGCAGTCTCCACATTCAAAAGCCTAGCAATTGACTCAGGAATCCATAAAATGTAAAATTATTCCTGATAGATTATGGATATTTCCATATAGAGTGAAGAGAACAAATATTTCTGCAAAATATCCTACAATATCTTAAAGTGGTCACCCATAAAATATCAGAAAGCAATATTTCAACGATTTTAGTTTCAAAACCCCTTGAGGGAAAATGGAAATGTGAGAAACTGGATTAAAAAACAGCAATTCTAGTTAACTTACCTGGCTGCCTCTGTTGTTAAGGAGAATGCCCAATGTATTCAGGAAAAAGAAATAACCATTATGCGTACCTGTTCAAACATCATGCCATGTACATGTATATTTCTCATGTCCCCACCAACAGGACAATGGCATTTTCAAAGCTCCAACGCTTTAGATATTCAAGTCAAAGGAAAAGAAATTGTTATCTCGAACATGGAATTCAAAGTCCTTAGCTACTGAGAATCTTCTGATCTTCAGCACCTAGCTCTATGGCTATAGAAAAAAAAAAAAAAACACACACATATTTCTATCACTTTATACAACTCTCTTATTCTGCCCTTAAAATAAGAAAGCAACTTCCTTTTGAGTCATCATGTTTAGAGATGATACTGGGAGCATCAAAGCTTTCTATCTAAGGCTTTGCTCTCTCGGGAATTAATTATCTCTGTTTTTTAAAGATTTGCCTTAGAAATAACTATTTGAGAGAATGCATCTGTGAACAACATATCTTCACCCAAATGTCTCTTTTCCCTGCAGTTTATGCCTATGTGGCATAAACTACATTCTTGGTCTATAAATTATGTAATAAAGCATTCCTCCTCCCAGCCCTTGGGTATCACAAAATGGGCACTAAAGGCTGTAACAACAACATGGGGTTTCATTTAGATTGCTTATCCCCAAGGAAATAACTTCCTTGGATGAGGGCACCAGAGAAGGTTAAGATAGTAAGTCAGCCTCTCGACTATACTATAAATGAACACATAAGAACAATTGGACTTGATATATTTTCAAGCAGACTAAGATGTAGAGTTGGAGGCCAAATGGAGGTTAAAAGTTCTTGTCCAACTTGTCTGATGTAGAAGTCTAAAAAACACAGATTTTGATGCCTTTTCAATGACCTTTTTTTGGAAATCTGGAGTTCTATTGGCCACTTGATAATGGAAATCTTTCCTAGGCAAACAGATTTCTTCAAATTTTCTTCACACGTAGTATTCTCAGGTCAATGGAGATCAGAATGTTCTGTGGTCTTGCAAACATATACAGTAGCAAGTACTCTGCAGCCTGAAGGAAATAGGTATTATTAAAATCACATATCATGAGAACTAAAACAGTGGCTATATTTAAATGTATGGCTATGCAGTAGATGGCAGACCAGGAAAAATGTAACAGCAGCTATCCTTACTAAGCCCTATGTCCCTTCTTCCCTCACTTTGGTGTAGTACCTTGATTGATTTTCATATATTAAACCAAACTTGCATTCCTGAGATAAATCTCACTTGCTCTCAGTATATAATTATTTTTATAGACTATTGGATTCAGGTTAGTAATATTTTTTGAGGATTTTTGTGTCTTTACATAAGAGATGTTGGTTATAGTTTTCTAATGGTATCATTGTCTAGTCTTGATATTAGGGCAATACTGGTCTTATAGAATGTGTTCCCTCCTCTCTTATTTTCTGGAAGAGTTTGAGAAAGAATGGTGCTAATTCTATCCCAAATGTTTGATGAAATTCACTTCAAAATGAAGCCATCTTAACATGAGTTTTTCTTTGTGGCAAGTTTTTTTTTTTTTTATTAATCCAATCTCTTGTTATTTATATATTCAGATTATCTATTTCACTTGAGTCATTAGTTTGTATCTTACTTAGAGTTTGTTCATTTCATCTAAATTTTATAAACTGCTGGCATACAACTGTTCATAGGATCTCCTTATGATTTTTTTTTTGTAAGGTTCATAATAATGTCCCCACTTTTATTCCTGATTTTAGCTGTTTGAGTCTTCTCTCCATTTTTTTTTTCCTGGTCAATCTAGCTAAAGGTTTGTCATTTCAGTGTTTTGTGTGTGTGTTTTTTTTTTTTTTCAAAGAACCCCCTTTTGGTTTGATTGTTTTTCTATTCTCTATTCTTTTTTCTACTTCATTTGTTTCTGATCTAATCATTGTTATTTCCTTCCTCTGTTTACTTTGGTTTTAGTTTGCCCTTCTTTTTCAAATGCCTTAAGGGGGAAGGTTAAATTATTTGAAGCCTTTCTTTTTTTTTTTAATATAGGTATATGCAGATATAAATTTCCCACTAATCACTGATTTAGATGCATTCTACAGGTTGCAGTATGTGGTGTTTTCATTTTCATTCCTCTCAAAATATTTTCTAGTTTTCCTCATGATTTCCTCTTGGACCCCTGGTTATTTAAGAGTATGTTATATAATTTCCACACATTTATAAAGTTCCCAAATTTCTTCCTATTATAATTTCCAATTTTGTTACACTGTGGTCAGAGAACATACTTTGTAGGTTCAATACTTTTAAATTTATTGAGTCTTATTTTATGTCTTCATATATGATCCAACCTAAAGAATGTTTTCCGTGAGGTTGAGAAGAATTTACAGTCTGCTGTTGTTCAAGAGCTATATTAGTTATCTGTTAGGTATAGCTGGTTTATAGTATTAACCCTCTTGTTTTCTTGTTGAACTTCTGGTAAGCTCTCTATCCATTATTGAAAGTGGGATATTAAAGTCTCCAGCTACTAGTGTTAAAGATGTCTGTGTATTCTTTCTTCTGTGTCAGTATTATACATGTGTTCATGAATTCTGGGGCTCTATTAGCTGCATATAAATCTATAATTATCATATCTTGATTAATTGACTCTTTCATCATTATAAAGTATCTTTTTGGTCTCTAGTAATTTACATCTCAATGTCTATTCCATCTTATGTTAATATAAAATAACCTATAAAAATTTCAGCTCTCAATTGATTACCTTTTGCATGGTATAGATTTTTCATACTTTCCCTTCCTAACTTATTTGTGTCTATGAATCTAAACTATATTTCTTATAGACAAAATATACAGTTGGCCCTTGAAAAAAGTGGGGGTTAGGGACACTGACACCTCAGTCAAAACCCACATATAACTTTTGATTCCCCCAAAACTTAACTACCAATAGCTTATTGTTGACTGAAAGCCTTATCAATGACATAGTCAATGAACACATATTTTTATATGTGTTATATACTGTATCATTACAATAAGGTAAGCTAGAGAAAAGAAAATGTTAATAAAATCTTAAGGATGAGAAAATACATTTATAGTATTGTACTATATTTATTGAAAAGAATCTGCCTGTAAGTGGACCCACACAGTTCAAACCCATGCTGTTCAAGGGCACTGGGTGTTACATATAAGTAATGAATCACTAAATTCTACTCCTGACACAGATAATACACTATATGTTAACTAACTAGAATTTAAATAAAAACTTGAAACAAAAAAGAAAAATAACAACAAAAAAAGGTTCAACTGTATTTAGATCATATTTTTATATCCATTCTGTGAATCTCTGCCTTTTAAATGAAGTTCCAAAATGTATATTTTATGTAATTACTGTTAAGACAGAATTTACATTTATTTTGCTATTTGTTTTCCACTGTCCTTTCTTTTTTACATCTTTATTCTTTGCTACGGCCTTTTTTGATGGGCTAAATAGATATTTCATAGTGTTCTATTTTTTCTTATTGCTTATTTTTCTGTTTTTTAGGGCTTTTTTTAATTGAACTTTTAATAACAAAGTTATTTTGGTTTCTCTGGAAAGTATAGTTAAAATCTTAAACAATACAACTCAGATTAATACTAGAGCAATTACAATACCGCACAAGAACTTTATTTCCGTGTAGCTCTAGTCCCTCTCTCCTTTTGTGTTTTTATTGCCATACAATGTGCATGTTTATATACTGTAAGCCCCTTGCCACAGATTTATAATTGCTGCTTTATGCAGATCCCTTTTAAATCAGATACAAGGAAAATGGAGATACAAACTAAGTACACAAATACTGTCTTTTATATTTACCTATGTAGTTATTTTTACTAGAGTTCTTGATTTCTGCATGTGGATTCAAATTACTGCCTGGTGTCAACTTCATTTCAGTCTAAAGGACTCCCTTTAGTATTTGTTGGAGAGCAAGTCTGCTGGTGATGAAACCTTTCTGGTTTTGTTTATCTGGAAATTTCTTAATTTCTCTTTCATTTTTGAAAGATACTTGTATTAAATATAGAATTCTTAGTTGACAAAACTTGGAATATACCATCCCATTGTTTTCTGACCCTACATTTCTAATGAGAAATCAGCTGTTTGTCTCAATGAGAATCCCTTGTACATGGTGAGTTGCCTCCCCCTTCTACTTTCAAGATTCTCTTTGTCTTCGGCTTCAGGTCATTTGATTGTTACCTCATATGTGTGTGTTTATCCTATTTTGAGTTTGTTGTTGGATGGTAGATTAATGTTCTTGGAAAATACAAGCCACTATCTCTTCAAATACTCTTTCTGCTTCTCTATATTCTCTCCTGCTGGAACTCCCATTATGCTCCTGTTGGTACTCTTGCTGGTATTCCACAGGTATCTGAGGCTCTGTTCATTTTTTTTCTTCATTCATTTTTCTCTCTGCACAAATAGTACCATCTGGAGGATTTATAAATATCTAGTACCTAGTATTTGCTGAAGATTCTAATCTAAAATAGTCATTAATTTTATCACATTTTTTCCACATCTGTTGAGATGATCCTACGGATCTTCTCACTTATTCTACTAAGGTGATAAATCACATTGATTAAATTTTTAACACTATAATAATCTTGCATTCTTGGAACAAATACAATTTGGCCAAGTTGTGTTACTCTTTTGAATGTTACTGGATTAAATTTACTAATATTTTATTTAGGATTTTTATATCAAAATCATCCTGTAATTCTTTCTTGTAAAGTTTTTGTCAGGTTTTAGTCTCATGGTTATACAATCCTCACCTTTTCTTTTTCTCTTGAAAAATTTTCCCTTCAATATTTTGTAAATTCACCAGGGAAGACATCAAGCCTTTAATTTTTGAGATTAGGCTTTAATTAGAGAATTAAATGAATATAAAAAGAAATGTTCAAATTTTTATTTCCTCTTGAATAGGTTTTGATAAGATCTCTAATTTTTTATTTCATCTAAAATTTCACTTTTATTGTCATAAAACTTTTATAAAAGCCTCTTATTTTAATTTCAATTTAAAAATTATAGTAATTTTCTCATTCCTCATATGGATAACTTTTTCTGCCTCTCCCTCTCTCTCTCTTTTGTTCTTGACTAGTCTTGTTCATAATTCATCAAGTTTTTAAGTATTTTCAAAAAATAAACATCTGACTTTATTGATTGAGAAAACAGAATCAGATTGCAAGGTCAAATGTACAAAAATTAAAGATCTTATCTGGTTTCACGTTTTATTAATAACTGAAAGGATACAAGTAATTATGAGATACTGCAGAAAACTGGAGAAGTTCAGGACTGTCAGTATCACTCTTTAGGCCCTTTCTTACTGTATTCAAGTGCTCTCTGCTTGATGCATAACATACGATTTCTGTAAGTAATGCATTCAGCCATCATTTACATAAAAGGAAACTATTTTGGTCATGACACTTTATATTCGAATAGCCACACAGCTTGTGCAAGATTTTCCAGAAAGCAGGGCACCTGGGTGGCTCAGTTGGTTAAGTGTTTGCCTTCGGCTCAGGTCATGAATCCAGAGTACTGGAATCAAGCCCCACATTGAGCTCCCTATGCCGGAAGCCTGCTTTTCCTTCTCCCTTTGTCATTATCCCCACTGGTGCTCTCTGGCTCTCTCTATCTCTCTAGCAAATAAATAAAATCTTTTTAAAAATTAAATTAAATTAAAGGATTTTCCGGGGGGAGGGGAGATTTTCCAGAAAGCCATGCCCCATAAACCCACAGAATTCTAGGTTTGTTTTCCATTAGTAATTCTAGGTAAATGAGATAAATCCTGCTTCAAGCATTCCATAGCATCCTGCTTCAAGAATTTCCCCCCTGGTAAATACCAATGAGTGTGTTTCCCAAGAGCTCATTAACATGTTTCTATAGTCTTTTAACTGAATCAACTAACCCTCTTGCCCAAGGCCTGTGTATAGAGATAAAATGTGTTGCTAACAAGCTTCTAACTCTTTGCTTCCCAGTCCAACCTATGATCTCAGTCAATATCTCCTTTCTACATATTCTCATGCATCTTTTAAAATTTAGCTCATAACACTTTCAACAATAAATTATGTAGAAAAATAATCCTACTAATACTTTAGTGACCACCAGATTGGCCACATTAAATACAAACTTAGAAATTCTGTGAACAAAGCATACCACTCATAATTAGTAATCCCTACAAAAATCTGAATATTTTTTGCAGCTCAGTTAGGCTTTTCTTACATTATCCAGTTATTTAAAATGTTTTTACATATTAATGGAGCCATTTCATACAGTTTTAATTTCTCTAAGAACAAATTCACTTCTTTTTTGCTAAATCAAATTCCATGGGTATTATAAGAATTGTGGGCATCAAATCAACGTTACAAAATATGTTTTCATCAACAAACTCACAAATCCTTTGTTCTACCAGAAAGCCATGTCAGGAAGATTAGTGTTCCACCACCATAAAGCTAGTGAACTTACAGGATCATTCTCTCTTCCTTCCCAACAAATTTTCCCATGCACTACATATTCCCAGTGACTGGAATAGTAATTGGAGGCCACCTTTTATTAAATTCTGGATTCCTACTGGTGTGTGTGTATATAATCAGATTCCAGATATCATAGTACAGGTTTAGTTTCATACACTGGCTTCCAAGTATCATTGTGTAACACTATCCATCTGCCACCCCTTCCCTAATAGGATCAACACAATCTACTTCCTCTATCTGTTCATTCCCAAACAATCAAACCACAGGGGAAATAAAACTGACAGATATATCTGTGGTATCAGGCCATTACAAAACAATAAAGGCAACATTGTGAAATAACATCCTGCCGTAAATTAAGCTTACCATAATGTTCCTATAAAAACCTCCTCTTTGCCTTGGACCTCTAGCTCTTCTGGCCATTAGACTTTACAGACACTGGATTATGTAGTGATTAAAATTGTCAATATGTTTTCTTGCATAAGGTGCAAGTTTTCTCCCATCAACAGTGATAGATATGGTATTGCATTATAGCAATTACCCACTTTCTCCACTCACTACAGTTTTACTTTATCCCAACCCAATTTCAAGCCACAGTCTATCTCCTGCAACAGAGAGCCCTCTGGTGGCCCTGTTTGGGGGAGCAAATCTTTTTCATCATGATTAGCCTTTATAAACTGAGAAAGCAAGGTGGTAATTAAATAACAGTGCTAATTAAATCACCAGATCTTTTGTTGCCATTGGACATTGATTGTTTTGTGCAATTTGGGGAAAAGGTTTCACAAAAAAGTATTGCATGGCCCTATTAGATTATCAATTGGCTCTGTTCTATCCCAAATACTGCTCCATCTGGTATGTCATAGCATTTCCCAGGAATGTCCTTTACATACCTCCAGAGGAGAAAAGTCAGAAATATTGAGCCATTATATCAAACCCAAGTTGGATTCCCTCAGGTCTGACTGGGTTTTATTTCTGCTTTCCTAAACACATTCATTCTACTTCCACATCTGGTATATTCAAAGGAGCAAATGAAGTTCTGCCAGCTCTGGAAGTCAGCAATAATCTACCTTCCATTCTATCTGTAAGATTAGCAATTTATCATATCCACTTGTGACCACACAGAATGTCTATTATGCAACATTCTATCTCGTGTATGATTTATTGGTAGTGTTTCTCAGATCATCTGAAAAATGACCACATGGTAAATATAACCTATAAAGCCAAACTATACCTATAGTCATCTACCCATGAATGGAGTTGTCAATGTGTAACCTCACTTCTTTTCTCCAAAGTATCCAGTTGGGGAGTTTTAGGTAGAGCCTGAGCAGGAAGGCAAGTTCACTACTATGGAGAAAACAAGTTCAAAGGATTTCTCTAGTAAGTCTTTCATCAGTAGCCTATGAGAGAAGTGGTAATAGTACTAATTCTTTTTCCAAAGTTGTCTCTTGAAAATAGCATGATTTTCTTCTCTGGAATTAGGATCCACTTATAAGTGTTTCTACATGTTTCCATTTATTACTATTTTTGTCCCACAATCTCTCCCTATCACCAGATTTCCCAGCTCAACCATACTATTTTTCCACATGGCTGAATATGACAGCAGTTGTGTTAACACATCTTTAGGCACACACCCAAGCAGATATCCTAAGCTCTGATAGGGAAAGAATCACAGTATTGAACTTGTCATTTGGTAACTGGGCTACATTTGTAGTTATCTGTAATTTAGCTACATGAGATGAAGATATGGTCCACCCTAAAGTACCCGAGGAATACATGTTTTCAAATTTAATTGAAAAGATACTATGTCTGGGGCACCTGGGTGGCTCAGTGGGTTAAGCCTCTGCCTTCAGCTCAGGTCATGATCCCAGAATCCTGGGATCAAGCCCCACATCGAGCTCTCTGTTCAGCGGGGAGTTTGTTTCCCTTCTTCTCTCTCTCTGCCTGACTCTCTGCCTACTTGTGATCTCTGTCAAATAAATAAATAAAAATCTTTTAAAAAAAAAAAAAAGAAGAAGAAGAGAAAAGATGCTATGTCTTGGGCATCAGTATTAGCTTCCATCAATACACGTAAGTTTAAACACATAATGATGCTCATAGGGTCAGGCAACACCAAAGAAAAATGTTGTGAAATGGTGAAGATATAAACTGTGGAATTGCATAATTGTTCATCCCATTCTATCCTACCTATCCTGCAAATACTTCTAGTGGAGTCATTAATGGCAAAAGTTTTGCAAGTTTATATATCTGAAAGGACTCACAAGACCTCGGAAAGCATTCTCATATAATGTATTTAAGACCACTGTTAATGTAAAACAAAAAACAGGATACAGGAAAGCACTGAATATTCTATAAATGTCCAAACAATCTCCCATGAGTCCTTATTCACAGAGAGAAATAAGCTTCATCTCCTTTTGAACCACCAAAATCACCATGAGATAAGTCCTGGCTTCAGGAAAGCAAAGGCAGAAGTTTGTAATAAGGTGTTTATGTCCTTCTGGTCAAGCCAGTTATGTTGAGTAAAGGCCATTGGTAAAAAAATGATTCTTGGTGTGTTTGGGACTATCAAAGGAGTTTGGGACTTTGCAAAAATGACCAAAACTCCCAGTGGTCTTATCCTAGCCAAGAGTCAAAGCCAAGCATAACCAGAGATCAGGCTAGACTTTCCTGTTGTATAGTAAATGACTCATATACAGTGCACGCTCAGACTCTTGGTCAAGACTACAAATCACTCATAGTCATTCTTTCTCTTGCATATTTTGTACCATTTATAGCACAGGGGAAAAACATACAACTTCCAAAATGCCCATTACTTATATCATCAAATAAGAGATGGGTATTGTTTAGATAAGCACTTGAGTTAACCAAATATTCTACCACAAACTTGTTGACAATCATGCCCAAGTTGAAGGACTATTCTATCACACTACTGAAATTAAACTTTTATGAAAAGTATCAATATGTTGATTTAGTATAACAATTAATTGATTGTTAACTAATTCTAGTTCCTTCTCTAACCAGATTTCATTGTATGACTATCATGGAAGGTGTTAATTTAATTTCCTAATAAATTTAATCATTAATAATAGGATTATAGATTTTGTGTAAATCAAATTAAATCTACCAGTTATACCAGTATTAAACCAAATAACAGTAACATTATTATTGATTGGTTCCCTCATTAACAGCAATTACTTCTTACTACTGAATTAATTTTCACTCAAATCCTTCATTTGATGTAACACTGGGTTTTCCACATCTTCCTGTCATCCAGGACCCCTGAAGCAGACTGCATTAACCTGTAGCTCAATCCACGAAGTATATTTATATTTTCCTCTTCAATTAGTTGACCTCTATGAAGCTACTTCCCAGACTGAGTGATGGCTCTCCACACCAGAGCCGCCATCTATAAGCTAAAACTGCTTGTTAGGAATCCACCAAAAATTGGTCACAGAGTAGGATCTATTCAGCTATGAGAGTAAGTAACTCCTCAGAAGGATCTAATAGGGCTCAAAGGCAAGGCAGTCACTTGTTCATGTGTGCAATCGGTTCCCTCTTTCACAAATCCTATATTTATATTTTATTTATTTATTTATTTTTTTTTTTAATTTTTTATTTTTTATAAACATATATTTTTATCCCCAGGGGTACAGGTCTGTGAATCACCAGGTTTACACACTTCACAGCACTCACCAAATCACATACCCTCCCCAATGTCCATAATCCCACCCCCTTCTCTATATTTTATTTAATAAAAGAAATTTTCTGTTCATTTCCCTTTCTATTAGAATAATTATCTGATATAACCCAGGACTTATGGGTATTTCACATCTCATAATGTTATATCCTTCAGTAAAAATAAAAGCAGTTTCAGGTAAAGTCCAACAACAAGCTAGCAATCACCTTATAAACAGTGTACACTCTTTGGCTGTTTGAGACAACTTCCTAGTTCAAAAGCCCACTGATGCATCTCTAGGTGGCAATTCTGGCATCCCTTACTGAAGGCATTACTAGGAAAGAGAATTTGTTCTCCTGATTCTCTTTTTAGGAACAGAGAAGCATCACCCAAAAGAAATCTCAGTTTTTCTTGTCTCCCATTGGTCAAAATTTTGTCACATGCCAGCCCTTAAATTGATCACTGAAAAGAGGAGGACATTACCATAATTGTTTTAGACTAATCCAGAGTCACAACTGTGGCCTGGGGATGGACCACACTTTCCTCTGAACACCTAAAGAAATGGAATTTCCTTAGAAAGAAAGAAGCTGGGAAATAGCCAACTGTGGGTGACAGTGTCGGCCACACCTAATGTGCCTCCACTGACTGCTCTCCATACATCTCTAATCAATCTCTCTCTCTCCCCTTGCCCCACACTTCCTTCTTAACTCTGTCCCCTGGCATTTCAACATATCAAGTTTCTCCCATCCTAAAAAATATTCACACATATGCTGATGTTCCACGTAGTGACTAATTTCATTCTTGTAACAACTCTATGAAATAATGTTATCTCTATTTTGCATAAAAGGAAACTGACACATGTGGAAGGTAAATAACATAGCCAAGCTCCCAAAGTTAGCCAGGATTCAACAAATACTAGCCAACAGTATCACAATAGTAGAAAATACAAAAACTTCTCTCAATTCATTTCAGAAAAGTATTTTCTAAGTAAGTTTTGTATAACACATTCATCAGATGAACGTTTACACAACTTTTCAGTATTCTTCCCAATAATGTCAATTTATATAGGGCTCTTTTTCAGACTCTAGCAAGTGAAATGGCATACATAGAGTCTTGCAAATATAAGAACTATAAATTCATCATCGCTTTGATGTATTACTTCTCTGGGAACCTACCACACCCCATTCATGTAGAGGATGTCCCTGCTCCTCAGTCTGAACATCTACTTGGTCTTCCTTCCACTCTGCAGGAAATTTTCAGAGAGAAAATTTCCAAGATAATGTTTAGGCAGATCTCTCAGATAGGAGCCAAAGGTAGGAAAGGAAGATAAATGTCCTCCTTTTTTCTGTGGCTCTCATGGTCACAGAGGCATCTGGGATCTGTTTGAGGAATGTGTCCTGCCTGCCACTGCTGGGAGAACCAGAGACTCTACATAATCCCCCAGAGTCTCTATCAGCACCCCCATGCCGATCATTCCCAGTGCATGAGACACATCACAGAACCAGTGTCTACCTGGTACCACAGCATAATTGTTAGAGCTCGGGCTTAGAATTAGATCCTTGTATTTAAATCTAAGCTCTACCAATGGTTAGCTTCTCGGATCTTGACCAACAATGCTCACAGTGAACATTGACCTCTTTACACATAAAACAGAATTAGCAGTACTGTCTTCTTGGGATTATATAAGAATTATATAAAATACCATACTTAGCAAAGTGACATTAATTTATTACTTGTCAGTCCTCATTGTGTCCCTTTTTCCTTTATTCCTACAACTTTTTCAGGGACTCCCAACTTCACTGTCAGATTTCTTTAGTGGTGACATATCAAATTTTCATAGAAAGATTTTAAAATTATAATGTCCTATGAATCAGTATTTGCTACTTTAAATATATCTTCTTTACTTTCTGTATGTGTACAGAGTCTAGCAACCAAAAGACTAATGGAGATGTATATATATATTACTAGTTGAAACAATTCTTGCCAGAAATCCAAACAAACTGGTCACACCATGAGCTTTGATATCTTTACAGAAAATAACAGACAGCAGTGAATCTCTGCTCTTTATCTTATAGAACCCTACTACAGTCCTCTGATAGGTACCATTATCAACCCCTTTTTACAAATGTGGGAATTCAGGTATAAAAAGGCTAAGGAACTTGTCCAGTGTCACACAGTTAGCAAATAGATGAGCCAGCAAAATTTTTCTCTTCAGCATGATTCAGATGTCTATTATTAAGAGCACCTTCTCTAGTCTACAGGTGTAAACCATTGGGGCTTTAGCATTAGAATAGCATTTTTCACTGGCTTAGAGGTTATACTGTGTCATCTTCCTCAACCCCTCCCCTCCCCGAGAGCTCTGTGAGATAGGTATTATTAAGGCTATTTTATAGACTCTGACTGGCTCATGCACCCATGCCCCAGTGAACAGAACATTCTGTGCCTTTCATCCCAGGCCCTAGGACCACTTCCTAAACACAATCATAGAGGGGCTGCTAACCAAGCCCAGATGGCTCTCCCCCACCCCTTTGGTCACAGATGTCATGACCCCCAGAGAGAAATGATAAATTGACCTGGCCGCCATCTTGGTTGAAGATGCTAATATTAATCTTCTGGTAGCTCAGAGATTGGAGCCTCCCTAACACCTAATACCCATTTTTAAACTTCCCTAATGGGGTGCCTGGGTGGCTCAGTGGGTTAAGCCTCTGCCTTTGGCCCAGGTCATGATCTCAGGGTCCTGGTATCATGCCCTGCATTGGGCTCTCTGCTCAGCAGGGAGCCTGCTTCCCCCTCTCTCTCTGCCTGCTACTCTATTGTGATCTCTCTCTCTCTCTGTCAAATAAATAAATAAATAAAATCTTTTAAAAAATAAAAAAAAAATAAAACTTAAAACCATCCATGAAAATATTAATAAAGATGGACCCAGGAAGACCACATAAAAATAACCAGCCACACGTCACAGAAGCTGTTTGGTTCTGAGTTTCCAACATGGCTGGATCCAGACTCCCAAGGACCAAAGAAAATAACTCTGGGCTGAGCACAGGCTTACTAAGAAAAAGACTTGTAAGAGCTAACTGCAGTTAACTTGCCTGCTACTTCAGGGACCTTGCATTTGTTGCTGATTGTGTGCTGCTCGCAATCCCTAATGTTTGTGCTTTAATAAAGTATGCTATTTTCATAGCTTTATATCAGTGTGGATCTCAGATCAAGTAGTCTTTACAATATAATTCATCTTGTCACCAAAACAAACAAACAAACAAACAAATGGCAGATGTGAAGTACGGTGGGTTGGAGAGAGATGTCTCCCTAGTTGTTTAGGCTTTCCCCTCAATTTCTTATGAAGTCCAACTCTTTAGAAGCTAAGTGAAGAATAAGGGTCTGGGGGCACCTGGGTAGCTCAGTGGGTTCAGCCTCTGTCTTCAGCTCAGGTCATGATCCCATTGTACTGGGATTGAGCCCCTCATCAGGCTCCCTGCTCAGCAGAGAGTCTGCCTCTCCATCTCTCTCTGCCTGCCTCTCTGTCTACTTCTGCCTACTTGTGATTTCTCTCTCTGTCAAATAAGTAATTTTTTTTAATCTTTAAAAAAAGAAAAGAATAAGTATTTCACCTGGGATACATGGCATGGCACTCACAGGAAGGTGTGACCCTAGAATCCAAAAGTAAACCCACTTAAGCCTCCATGTTGCATCACCACTTCCTCATATCAGGGAGATCATATGATAGTTGTCTTTCTCTGCTTGACTTATTTCGCTAAGCATGATATGCTTAAGTGGGTAGAAGAATAAATGAAACAAGATGGGATTGGGAGGGAGACAAACCATAAGTGACTCTTAATCTCACAACAAACTGAGGGTTGCCGGGGGGAGGGGGTTTGGGAGAAGGGGGTGGGATTATGGACATTGGGGAGGGTATGTGATTTGGTGAGTGCTGTGAAGTGTGTAAACCTGGTGATTCACAGACCTGTACCCCTGGGGATAAAAATATATGTTTATAAAAAATAAAAAATTAAAAAAAAAAATAAAAAAAAAATAAAAAAAAAAAAAAAAAACAAAAGTAAACCCAGATAATAAACTCAATTATTTAGGAATTCTCTCTCAGCAATAATTTTCAAGGAACTAAGTGAGCAAAAGAAATAGACCTAAGATAAAAATGGTTGAACTTGGAGAGCAGTTGCTGGGAATGGGTAGTGACAGCATCCTCCATTCCAAGTGTGTTCTTAGAGAAGACACCTGTTCTGGAATGAATCTGTTACTTCTTCCTCAAAGGCATCAGACAGGTAGGTACACTGATTTTTTTATTAGTAGTTTGTTCTCAAGGTAATACTAGGTCCCTATGGTGAGTTAGATTTAAATATGTGTACCTACTTTCACAGAATTTTATGCATAATGACTATATTTAGTCTATTAAAAAAAGCACAGTCACTCAGGAGATTATGAACCCACACCAGAGATAAGAAAATAATATTACTTTCACTAAATTTTTTCACTGGTTATGAAGGAAATCTACTATAGAAAACTTGGTTCGAAAAAATTTTTTAAAGAATGTAAAAATGCCTTTAACTCGTAACTCAAGTAAACACTATTAATCTCTATAGTGTATTTTGTTACAAATACCTTTCTATGTATGCATGTCATTTTGGACATTTTAGATCATAATACATAAACTGTTTTATATTTTGTGGTTTCCACTCAATATTATATTGGAAGAAAAATCTTTCCACACTACAAACTCTTGAAATAACTTTAATGTCCACCTGATATTTCATTACTATAATTCACTTAATTATTCATATTAATGCAAATATTTGGAACATGCTCACTTATTTATTATCATCAAAGAATTATGGAATACAACCTGCACGATTAATTTTTATCCATTTTTTAATCTGGAATAGATTCCCAAACTGAAGGAATACTAGACATAACCAGTTATAAAGCCCTTATTACATGGAGTCAAACTTCTTTCCAGAAGAATTTATATCAACACACAGTCACCAGCCCTGGATAATGTAACTATCATAAATCTTGGACAACCCGTCAATCAAAAGCATTTCACTATTTAAACATACTCCTTTGATGACTATGCCCTTATTTTCACAATGGTATGAGTAGATCTTTTTTGCAAAAACCATTGGCATAAAAATGGTTACTTATTGTACTTGTTTCAAGTATTTTTCCAGTGTGTTGCAGAACTTTATGTAACTGAATCCATTAATTTGTCCCGTTTCTCATACCATTGTATCTGCTTTAGATGCTCTTCTTCAGCCAGAAATTACATATAAACTTTTTTTTATTTCTCTTTTTGAACAAATCTATATCTTATTTGAAGGCGTTAATATACTCTATTCCATCTCTTTGTGTGTGTGTGTGTGATGGCATGAATATCCAACCATGTGTAATTGTAGAAGGGCTGTGCATTTGTAAAACTCATCATCTGGATGAGTGTGTGTGTGTGAATATATTTGTGTGTCAGTCAGAGGGTGAAGAGGCAATGTGTTCATTATAACTAGTAATAAGGCACAACTTTAAGTCTGAGTTTATCTGCCTGGAGTTGCCTTCAGTCTGAAAGAAAGCAATTCTGACAGAAATGATTTGCTTGATCAAAATTCACCTGCCACAATTGCAATCCCTGTGCTATTCATAGACAAATCTATTATCCAGATACCAAAGTGGATTTACGAACAAATGAACAATGTGACAGAATTCATCCTGCCTTGCCTGACACAGAACCCAGATGTGCAGAAACTCTAGTGCACTGTTTTATAATCATCTACTTTCTCACTGGGGTAGGCAACATACTCCTTGACATGACGATCAAATCCAGCAGAGCCCTGGGCTCCCCTATGTATTACTTTCTGTCTTTCCTGTTGTTTGTTTGTAGACAGCTGCTGCTCTTCTACCATGGCTCCCAAAATGATACTTGACTTGCTCACGGAAAAAAAAAAACTGTCTCCTTCAGTGGGTGCATGACTCAGCTCTTTGCAGAGCATTTCTTTGGAGGAGTGGAGATCATCCTACTCACAGTGATGGCCTATGACTACTACCTTACCATCTGCAAGCCCCTACACTATAAGACTGCAAAGAACAGGCAAATGTGTGGCCACCTGGTAGCCATGGCCAAGGCTGGGAAATCTCCTCACACTCTGGTTCAAATTCTTTTTAAGGTCTGGTTGCCATTCTGTGGCTCCAGGGTCAATGACCACTTCCTCTGTGACCTCTTCCCTCTACTAAAACTCTCTTGCACTGACACTCACATTTTTGGACTTCTTGTTGCTACCAACAGTGGGCTGATGTGTCTCCTCATTTTTTCTATTCTTGTTACCTCCTATGTCCTCGTCCTTTACTCCCTAAGAACTCACAGTAATAAAGGACTGCATAAGGCCCTTTCTACCTGCATCTCCTCTGTTACCGTAGTTATCCTATTCTTTATATCCTGCCTATTCATGTACCTTTGGCCCATGGTCACCTTTCCCATTGACAAACCAGTGGCAGTGTTTTATACCATATTAACACCCATGTTAATAAACTTTTAATCTACACCCTCACAAACTCAGGGGTGAAAAATGCCATGAGGAAGCTCTGGAGCCACAGTGTAATCTTGGGTAATAATTCATGTGACCAGAGAAGAATCAAAAACTTCATTCATATATTAAAAACAATATAACTCATAGAAAGAATGATGGTCTTGACGTCAAACTACGTGAGTTTAGTGAGTTTAAGTATAGTGTGCTCCCCCCTTGCTTTCTTTAATCTTTAATGGTTCCTCTTTCATATCAATATGTGACTAAATGATGACTCTAGTTTCTTCCAATTAGAAACCTCTATGCATTTACAAGCTGCTGATCAAAGGGACATTGCTAATCAGCACAAAAATGTCACATGTATAGAAAATCTCTGAGTTAAATATTTAGTGGAAAAATTCTCTATAAAGCTTTGAATTAGATTATATACAAATGGGACAGTTAATATATATAAACAAAAGGCATAATGTCGAAGGATTCTGCTGAAAATTCATAGTTTCACTCCCAACTATGTAGTCAAAGAATGTTTATTGGTTTGAGAAATAAAGATTAACCAGAAATGAATGAGTATTGAATAATGCAAGAGGATTCATCCCAAAATTAAAGATGCCTTGCTGCACAATTCTATGGGCACCATTTATACTGAAATCTGGGCTCTTCCTAGAACAAATTATTTTCTCTTCCTGAAGCCAAAAAGAAATATAAATTTCTTCTTGATATAGCAATGACACAATTGCACATTTCCTACGCAGAAGACAACTGTAGAATATTTTTATCAAAGACATACTCTAAACAACTTCACCTCTGAACTAGCTGTTATTATAGGGATTTCTACCTTAGGTGATAGGAAAAAAAGCAACGGGGTACAGATGGCCCTTCTTTTCACTACATCTGCATCTTTGGGGTAAATACCCAGGAGTGCAATGGCAGGGTCATAGAGAAGTTCTATTTTTAATTTCTTGAGGAATCTCCACACTGTTCTCCAAAGAGGCTGCACCAACTTGCATCCCCAACAACAGTGGAAGAGGGTTCCCCTTTCTCCACATCCTCTCCAACACATGTTGTTTCCTGTCTTGCTAATTTTGGCCATTCTAACTGGTGTAAGGTGATATCTCAATGTGGTTTTAATTTAAATCTCACTGATGGCTATTGATGATGAACATTTTTTCATGTGTCTGATAGCTATCTGTATGTCTTCATTGGAGAAGTGTCTGTTCATATCTTCTGCCCATTTTTTGATATGATTGTCTGTTTTGTGTGTGTTGAGTTTGAGGAGTTCTTTATAGATCCTAGATATCAACCTTCTAGAAAAATTTGGGATACAACTTCTAATACATCAAAATATACCCTAAATCTAGCACAGGGCTTTGTTCTAGTCTCCAGCCTGAGAAAACTCTCCACTTTCTTTTCCTTTCTTTTACCAAACAACATATCTTACCAACTCCTTTTTTAGAATTTTTTTAAATTTTCATCTCTATAGTCATATTCCACCTTTTCATTGTGTTTACCTTTATTTTTGTCTGTGAGTATATATGTATGTATATTTTTTCCTTTCTTTAAAATTTTGTAAGGTAATTTCTTCTAAGAGACCAAAATACACCCCAAATCAAGTGGGTGGCTCTTCTCTATTCACTGTCTAATATATAAAATATATATATATATATTTTATTATTATTATATACAGAAACAGTCACCATACAGTCAATACAATGGCACTAAATTCATATCTCTCAATAGTTACCCTGAGTGTAAATGGGCTAAATGCCCCTCTTCAAAAGACTCAGGGTATCAGAATAGATTAAAAAAAAAAAAAAAAGACCCATCACTATGCTGTCTGCAAGAAACTCATTTTAGACCCAAAGACACCTCCAGATTTAAAGAAAAGGGGTGGAAAATAATTTTCCATGCTTATGGACATCAAAAGAAAGCTGGGGTGGCAATCCTTATATCATATAAATGAGATTTTAAGCCAAAGACTATAATAAGAGATGAGGAAGGACATTATATAATACTCAAAGGGTCTGTCCAACAAGAAGATCTTACAATTTTAAATATCTATGCCCCTAACATAGGAGCAGCCAATTATATAAACCAATTAATAACACAATCAAAGAAACACAGCAACAATAATACAATAATAGTAGGGGATTTTAACACTTCCCTCACTGAAATGGGCAAATCATCCAAGCAAAAGATCAATAAGGAAATAAAGGCCTTAAATAATACCCTGGGCCACATGGACATCACAGATATATACAGAACATGCTATCCCAAAGCAACAGAATACACATTCTTCTCTAGTGAACATGGAACATTCTTCAGAATAGATCACATCCTGGGTCACAAATTAGGTCTCAAGTGGTACCAAAATATTGGGACCATTCCCTGCATATTTTCATGCCACAATGCTCTAAAGCTAGAATTCAATCACAAGAGAAAATTTGGAAAGAACCCAAATACATGGAGGCTAAAAAGCATCCTACTAAAGAATTAATGGGTCAACCAGAAAATTAAAGAAGAATTTAGAAAATTCATGGAAACAAATGATAATGAAAATACAACTGTTCAAAATCTGTGGGACACAGCAAAGGCAATCCTGAGAAGAAAGTACATAGTGATACAAGCCTTTCTCAAGAAACAAAAAATGTCTCAAGTACACAACCTAACCCTACACTTAAAGGAGCTGGATAAAGAACAGAAAGGAAAGCCTAAATCCAGCAGAAGAAGAGAAACAATAAAGATCAGAGCATAAATCAATGAAATAGAAACCAAAAGAACAGAAGAACAAATCAATGCAACTAGGAGCTGGTTCTGTGAAGGAATTAATAAGATTGATACACCCCTGGCCAGACTTATCAAAAAGAAAAGAGAAAGAACCCAAATTAATATAATCATGAATGAAAGGGGAGAGATCATAACGAACAACAAAGAAATAAAAAGAATTATAAGAACATATTATGAGCAACTATACACCCACAAATTTGACAATCTGGAAGAAATGGGTGCATTCCTAGAGATATATAAACTCCCAAAACTGAACGAGGAAGAAATAGAAAACCTGAATAGACCCACAACCAATAAGGAGATTGAAGCAGTAATCAAAAATCTACCAAGAAACAAGAGCCAGGGCCAGACTGCTTCCCAGAAAAATTCTACCAAGCATTTAAAGAAGAATTAATACTTATTCTCCTGAAACAGTTCCAAAAAATAGAAATGGAGGGAAAACTTCCAGACTCATTTTATGATGCCAACATTACCTTGATCCC
>NW_026739562.1:10284065-10304022 GCF_022355385.1 Mustela nigripes | reverse complement strand
TGGTGCTGGGAAAATTGGACAGCCACATGCAGAAAAATGAAATTGGACCATTTCCTTATTGTTCACTTTTTAAAAAATTTTATTATTATTCTGTTTTGTTAGTCACCATAAAGTATTTCATTAGTTTTTGATATAGTGTCCCATGATCCATTGTTTGCATATAACAGCAGTACTCCATAATGCCCTCCATAATACCCATCACTGGGCTAACCGATTCTCCCACCTCCCTCCCATCTGAAACCTTCACTTTGTTTCCGTGAGTGCATAATCTCTCATGGTTTGTCTCCCCCTCTGATTTAACCCCTTCATTTTCAAGCTCAACCATACAATTTTCCCATGTTTCCACAGGACTGACTATAACAGGAGCTATGCTAATACATCTTTGGGCACACACCCAGGCAGATATCCTCATCTCTGGTAACAAGGGAATCAAAGGACTGATCTTGACATTTGGGAATGGGGCTACATTTGCAGTTGAAATGAGGTTATGATCCACCCTAAAATATCTTAGGAATACTTTTTCAAATTTAATTTTCAAATTTGATTTTCAAATTTAATTCCAAAGATATTGTGTGTTGGGCATCAATATTAGCTTCCCTCACTATACATAAATTTAAACAAGTAATGGTGATCTGTGTCAGGCAACACAAAGGAATATTATTGTGCAATGGTGAAGAAGTAAAATTGTGGAATTGTATCTTTGTTTGTCTCATTTTACCCAAACTAATCCCAAAATCATTTTTCGTGGAGATATCACTGCAAAGATTGCACAAGTTGGCATATTTGAAGGGACTCACAAGAAATCACAAAGCATAATCATATAATACAATTTTTTGAAGACCAATGATACTGAGAACTGAGAAACAGAGTACAGGCAAGCACTGAAGGTTGAAGAGATGTCCAAACAATAGCCCTAGTTTGTCTGTTCACACAGACAAACAGGCCTCATCTCTAGTTGAACCACCAAGATCAGCATGAGATAATTCTGGGCTTCGTGAAAGCTCAGGGAAGAAGTTTGCCATGAGGTATTCATGTCCCTCTGGTCAAGTCAGTTATGCTAAGTAAAAGCCAACAGTAAAAAAAAAAATAAAATAAAATAAAATCTTGGCATCATCAGGGGAGTTTGGGACTTTAAAAATACATCAAAAATTCCCCTGGTCCTGTCTTATGCAATGGTCACAACCCTGCATGACCAGAGTTAAGACTTTCCTATTGAGTAGTAAAATAACCCTTTCCTACACACTCCACTCTCTGACTCTGGTCAAGACTAAATCACTCATAATCATTCCTTCTCCTGCAAGTTTTGCATGATGTATAGAACAGGTAAAATAACAGACCAAGTGCAAAGTGTGAATATCTTGTATCATCAAATAAAGAATTGGTATTGTTTAAAGAAGCATTTCAGCTAACCGAATATTCCACCACAAACTTAATCACAAACAAGCACAAGTTGGAGAACAATGTAATCTCCCTTGAATAGAGAAATTAAGATTGTATGAAAAGTATTAATTGGTAGATTTACTGTAACAATTAACTAATCCTAGTTTCTCCTCTAACCAATCAGATTTCATTGAATGAACATCATGGAAGATGTCAATTCCACTTCCTAATATATTTGATCATCAATTTAAGTATTATAGATTTTGTTGAAATCAAATTAATCCTACCAATTATAAATGATAATATTAAACCAAATAACAGTTACACTATTATTGATTGGATGCTCCCTTTATAACAACAATTACTTCTTGCTATCAATTTAATTTTCATTCAGACCCCTCATTTGATATAACCCGGGGTTTCCCACATCCTCCAGTTATCCACGTCCCCTGTATCAGGCTTCATTTCCAGTCCATTGACTATTGCCAAAACCTAAGAAAAGTCATACTATATCACTATAGTTATAACCCGGATCTTCTGGTACCTAAAGAACACCATTCTTAACACACTGAGTGGATTTATAGTTTCCTTTTCAATAATCAGCTTCCACTCAGCCACTTTTCAGACTGAGAGATGGATCGCCACACTGAAGACACCATCTATACACCAAATAGGCACCGACCATAAATTGATCATAGGGAGGGACCCATTCAGCTAGAGGGTAAGTCACTCCACAGGAGGATCTAATGTAGGGCTCAAAGGCAAGGCAGTCACTTGTTCATGTGTGCAATGGGTTCCCTCTTTCACAAATCATGTGCTTATATTTCTAATTAAGAAAATAAATTTTCTGTTCATTTTCCTCCCTACTAGAATGATTATCTGATATATCCTGGGACTTATGGGTATTTCACATCTCAAAATAATGTTATATCCTTCAGTAAAAATAAAAGCAGTTTGAATAAATTCCAATAACAACCTAGCAATCACTTTGTAAACTGTACACTCTTTGGCTGTTTGAGGCAACTTTTCAGTTCAAAAGCCCACTGATGCATCTCCTGGTAGCCATTCTGGCATCCCTTATGGAAGGCATTACTAGGAAAGAGAAATTATTCTCCTGATTCTCTTTTTAGGAACAGAGAAGCATCAACCAGAAGAAATCCCATAGTTTTTCTCTTCTCTCCTTGGCCAAAATGTTGTCACATGCCTGCCCTTAAATTGAACACTGAAAAGAGTAGGGCATTACCATAATTGTTTTAGACTAACCAGGGTCACAACTATGGCTTGTGGATGGACCACACTTTCCCCAATACTGGAAGAAATGGAGTTTCCTTAGAAAAAAGGAAGCTGGTGGAAAAAGGACAGTCTCTGTAATAAATGGTGCTGGGAAAATTGGACAGCTACATGTAGAAGAATGAAACTCAACCATCTCTTACACTGTACACAAAGATAAACTCGAAATGGATAAAAGACCTCAACGTGAGACAGGAATCCATCAGAATCCTAGAGGAGAACATAGGCAGTAATCTCTTCTATATCAGCCACAGCAATTTCTTTCAAGATATGTCTCCAAAGGCAAAGGAAACAAAAGCAAAAATGAACATTTGGGACTTCATCAAGATCAAAAGCTTCTGCACAGCAAAGGAAACAGTCAACAAAACAAAGACACAACCCACCGAGTGGGAGAAGATACTTGCAAATGACAGTACAGACAAAAGGTTGATATCCAGGATCTATAATGAACTCCTCAAACTCCACACACACAAAACAGACAATCATGTCAAAAAATGGGCAGAAGATATGAACAGACACTTCTCCAATCAAGACATACAAATGGCTATCAGACACATGAAAAAATGTTCATCATCATGGGCGCCTGGGTGGCTCAGTGGGTTAAGCCGCTGCGTTTGGCTCAGGTCATGATCTCAGGGTCCTGGGATCGAGTCCCGCATCGGGCTCTCTGCTCAGCAGGGAGCCTGCTTTCTCCCCTCTCTCTCTCTGCCTGCCTCTCTGCCTACTTGTGATCTGTGTCAAATAAATAAATAAAATCTTAAAAAAAAAAAAAAATGTTCATCATCACTAGCCCTCAGGGAGATTCAAATGAAAACCACATTGAGATACCACATTACACCAGTTAGAATGGCCAAAATTAGCAAGACAGGAAACAACGTGTGTTGGAGAGGATGTGGAGAAAGGGGAACCCTCTTCCACTGTTGGTGGGAATGCAAGTTGGTGCAGCCACTTTGGAGAACAGTGTGGAGATGCCTTAAGAAATTAAAGATAGAACTTTCTTATGACCCTGCAATTGCACTCCTGGGTATTTACCCCAAAGATACAGATGTAATGAAAAGAAGGGCCATCTGTACCCCAATATTTATAGTAGCAATGGCCACGGTCGCCAAATTATAGAAAGAACCAAGATGCCCTTCAACGGATGACTGGATAAGGAAGATGTGGTCCATATACACTATGGAGTATTATGCTTCCATCAGAAAGGATGAATAACCAACTTTTGTATGAACATGGATGGGACTGGAAGAGATTATGCTGAGTGAAATAAGTCAAGCAGAGAGAGTCAAGTGTCATATGGTTTCATTTATTTGTGGAGTATAAGAAATAACACAGAGGACATGGAGAGATGCAAAGGAGAAGGGAGTTGAGGGAAATTGAGAGAACCATGAAGGACTATGGACTCTGAAAAACAATCTGAGTTTTAAGAAGGGGCAAGGGGTGTGAGGTTGGGGGAGACTTGTGGTGGGTATTATGGAGGATACATATTGCATGGAGCACTGAGTGTGGTGCTTAAATAATGAATTCTGTTACACTTAAAAATTGAATTAAATAATAAATAAATAAATAAATAAATAAATAAATAAATAAATAAATAACTTAAACAGTAAAAAAGTAAAGAAATAAAGAAGGAAGGAAGCTGGGAAATAGCCACTCTGTGGGTGACAGTGACTGCCACACCTAATTTGCCTCCACTGACTGCTCTCCCTATATCTCTAATCAATCTCTCTCTCTGTCCTTCCCCCACGCTTCCTTCTTTGCTTTATCCCCTGGCATGTCAACATATCAAGTTTCATCCTTCCCCAAAATTATTCACCTACAGGCTGATGTTCCACTCAGTGACTAATTTCATTCTTGTAACAACTCCATGAGATAATGTTATCTCTATTTTTCAGAAACGGAAACTGATGCATATGGAAGGTAAGTAACATAGCCAAGCTCCCAAAGCTTAGCCAGGATTCAATAAATGCCAACAGTATCACAATAGTAGAAAATGCAAAAATTTTTCTCAATTCATTTCAGAAAATATTTTCTAATTATGTTCTATGTATAATACACTCATCAGATGAACTAATAAGAAATCCTCCAGTATTCTTCCCAATAATGTCCATTTATATAGGGCTCATTTTCAGGTTCCAGTAAGTGAAAATTACATACATAGAATCTCGTAAATAGAAGAACTGGGTATTTTTCCCATGGCTATGTGTTTGATTTATTATTTCTCTAGGAAACCACCACACCCCATTCATGTAGAGGATGTCCCTGCTCCTCAGTCTGAACATCTACTTGGTCTTCCTTCCACTCTGCAGGCATCAGGAAATTTCAAGAAACATGTCTTCTAAGATAACATTTAGGCAGATCTCTCAGATTGGAGCCAAGGTAGGAAAGGAAGATAAAAAATGTCCTCCTTTCTCTGTGGCTCCCCTTATGGTCACTAGGGCACCTGGGATCTGTCTGAGGAATGTGTGCTGCCTGCCACTGCTGGGAGAACCAGAGACTCTACATAATCCCCCAGGGTCTGAACCATTTCCAGGGCCAATCATTTCCAGTACATAAGACACATCACAGAATCAGTGTCTAACTGCTACCACAGCATAATTGTTAGAGCTCAGACTTTGAATTCATGCATTTGTATTTATATCTGTCGCTCTCGGCCCGCAAGAACGACCCGCAGACAAGGTGAGTGGCAAGCTTCTTTTTAATAATGGCAGCCGCCCGCAAACCAAGCACACAGTGATATTTATGCACGCGCGTTCACCCCCCCCCCTCGCCCAATCACAATGCCGCGCACGCAGCGTCCTCGTGGCACTCTTATGTAACCATACAGGACTCTATTGTTCTCTAGCGGTGATCATGCATTTCTCTCTTGGCTCCTGGTGCTGCTCATGCGTCAGCCACGAGCGCACTCACATCCCCCTAAACCAATCATTCTTAATTCCTCAATCTACAGGCACTGCCGTCTACGTGACTCCTTGCATCTGCTGAATGGCTCTCCACAGCTCCCCCTTTTTGATTGTTTATATGGCAGGGATCGTGCCTGTCTTAGGTTGCCAATCCTCAGCACACATGCTTACCCGTCATCGGGTACTCCCCCTGGCCGAGGAGCCCCTTAGGTTGCTATGGTGAGGGATCAGTCTTACCCGTCTTTGGCTACCGATCCAGCATGCTAAGCCATATTTGGGGGGAAGGTGCCAGCCTCCAGAGCCATCATGGCTTAGACCAAAGCCCGTTGCTGTAGCCGTTGCTGTCGCGCGATGCATTGTAGAAGGAGCACTTGAGCCAGAATCATCAACATAATCAGGGCTCCTATGCCTGCCCAGTTTTTGAGGAATGAGGCTGATTGTTATAACATACTAACCAAATCGCTGATGGAGCCAAGAGATACCTGGGTAGCGTTCAAGGTGACATTCTGAGCCCACCGCGGTTGATTAGCTGATGGTTACGTATGATGGCTCTTAACTTATAAACTTCTGCGAGTATAATTTTAACCGCACAAGGCAAGAGGCACATGAAAAGAACAATTACTACTAGCACTCCTATAATTGTTCCTACAACATACCATGCGTGCGTCAGGGAAGGGAAGTGAGAAAACAAGGACAATGTCCGCGTGGGTTTTGTATACACCTAACAGTCCATTAATCTGATTTTGTGTTGCAAGGGCTTCAGCTACCCTCCCAGTGACATTGTTGAGTGTTGCTGCAGTCTGTATCGAGGTTGTCAACGCCACTGCAGCAGCAGTAGCAGCGGCGACGGATGCTGCAATAGCTGAAATAATGGCTGCTGTTATTCCAAAGTCTCGTTTATGTTGAAGTAGCACTGGCAGGTTGTCGAGGTTCACCTGTACTGGCATCGGGATATACGTCGGTATCTTGGCTATTACTGCCGAGTCTCCCACCGTGGCATTTCAACATTCTGATAGCAGACAATTCTGGGACTCACAAGAGAGACTAGATGACTTGTTAATAGTAGAAGCATTAAAAACTATGAAGAGAAAGGGAGCTCAAACACAGACGGGCATTGGTGAGTAACTTATGTGCTTAAGTAACACTTGTTTCAAATCGAGAGCCTACGTGATCTTAAAACCGCTCTGGCCAGGTTGGCCTAATCCTCAGGAGTGAGGTAAAATGTTCCCAGCGACTCCACAAGGGAGACAGTGAAAGCTGCCTGGGGTCCATAGGCGCTGACTGCCTCCTTAAGCTGCTTTACCAACTTGATATCTAGTGGCTGGTGGTACCTCTGCTGATTCTGATCTTCTAACACTGGAAAAAAGCCTTTTCCCGGGCCAAGGACCTCTCTCCAATTTTCCACAGTACAGCCCGAACAATAGCACGTCTTGGCGCAGCTGGGCCTATAAGGCGGGGGCCACTCATGGGGTGGCGCCATGGGGCTAGAATGCGGAAGCGGTGTAACTTCCGTTTTTAATTTCGACTGCGCCACAACTGCGGCTTCCGCCCCTGCTTTCAGCTGCGTCATTACTTCTCCCTGCACTCTTAATTCTCCTAATGCCTTTTGCAATTCCGCCTTCTTTTCCTCAAGTTGCTGCCTCACAGTCTCCAAGTCTGTCTGGAGATCGGGAGATTCCCTTTTCTTGTTACTTGCCTCTATCTTTCCTATCTCCTGTAACTCGCGTTCGGACATCCCTTCTGAGCTTTCGCTTTCGGATTCAGAATCTCGGGAGGAGCCCTTACGGGACTCTTCCTTCATTTGCTCAAGGACTTTGCCCCCCCTGTCATACAGCTCGCTGCAAGGGCCCTCGGGGGGATTGCAAACATACCTTCACCAAGGACCACACAGCTAGAGTCCCCGGGGATGTAGAGGGGCAGCGTTTTAAGTCCTCACCCAGGTTTTCCCATTGTGGCACATTTAGGAGCCCTTCTTCTATAAACCAGGGGGCAATCTCTTCTACTTCTTTCAAAAAGGCCCTCGCTGTTTTTGCCTTTAAGGGGGTACCGTTCGTCTTGAGGACATCTTTTAAGGAGTCCTCCAAGCGAGCAAGATCGTTCCCCATTCCGAGGAAACTTACCTTATCGTCCCCGTAGAACTTCACAAACACCCTAACGTCTTATCGTCTACGGGGAACCTCTTATCGTCCCTGAAGAACCTTACAAACAACCTTACGCCCGATCGTCTTCAGGGAACTTCCCTGTCAATAGACAGAAATAGGTGCACTCTTTACCTTATCGTTGCTCTTACCTCGATCCTCGTTCTGCGTCTAAAGGTAGGGATCCCGGGTTTCGGCACCAGTTGTCGCTCTCGGCCCGCAAGAACGACCCGCAGACAAGGTGAGTGGCAAGCTTCTTTTTAATAATGGCGGCCGCCCGCAAACCAAGCACACAGCGATATTTATGCACGCGCGTTCACCCCCCCCCTCGCCCAATCACAATGCCGCGCACGCAGCGTCCTTGTGGCACTCTTATGTAACCATACAGGACTCTATTGTTCTCTAGCGGTGATCATGCGTTTCTCTCTTGGCTCCTGGTGCTGCTCATGTGTCAGCCACAGGCGCACTCACATCCCCCTAAACCAATCATTCTTAATTCCTCAATCTACAGGCACTGCCGTCTACGTGACTCCTTGCATCTGCTGAATGGCTCTCCACAATATCCAGGGTCTAACAAAGATTAGCTTCTCTGACCTTGAGCAACTGATGCTCACAGTGAGCATCAAGTTCCTTACACATAAAATAGAATTAGCAGAGGAGCAAGATGACAGAGGAGTAGGAGACCTAAATATCATCAGGTTCCAGGAGTTCAGCTAGATAGTTTTCAAACTCATTAGGAGAGATAAGATAAGAGCACAAATCTAGGAACAGAAAATCAACCACTTTCTGGAAGGTAGGATGTGCGGAGAAGTGAATCCCATGCAACATATGGGAAGAAAGACCGTGGGAAGAGGGGCCAGCTCCAAGCAAGTGAGAGCAGTGGAGCACAAAATCAGAACTTTTAGATATCTGCTCCACTGAGGGATGTCGCTCCCTGGCTAAGCAAGTGGTGGAGCCCTCACAGGGACAGTGTGGTCCCAGAACCTATGGCGTCACAAAAGGACCAGGGGTGTCTGAGTGTGGCAGAGCTCCCAGGTATCAGAGCAGGGAAGCCAGCTGCAGAGATGGAACCAAGGACTGGGAACTCAGCTTGGGGTTACCTTAAAGCATGATCTGAGGGAGTTGGGCCACTGCTCTTGGAGGAGGAACCTCACAAGTGGCAGATCCAGAGAGACCCCCTCCTTTTACCTCTGGAAGGAGTGGTTCAGGAGTGCACTCAGGAATCTGAGTTTGGAGACTCAGACCAAACAGGGTCCTGTGCCAGAGATAGAAAAGCTCAGTCACAGGCTGGGTGAGCTCAGAGTGCAACTGGAGACCAGGGTCAGGGGAGGGGCTGACTGCTTTTCTCTGACAATGCATTGAGAAGTAGGGCTCTGATCTCCCAGATCTTATGGGGCAGGAGATTGGGAGGCTGCCATTTTCATTCCCATCCTCCAAAGCTGTAAAGAAAGCTTTCAGTGAACAAAAGCTACTGAGAGTAAAATTGAGCAGATTGCTTAGCCTGCCCCTTGGCAAGGGTAGTGCAATTCTGCCTTGGGCAAAGACATTTGAGAATCACTGCAACAGGCCCCTCCCCAGAAGATCAGCAAGAACATCCATCCAAGACCAAGTTCCTTGATCAATGAGAACTGCAGAATTCCAGAGCTAGAGGAAAGCAAAAACATAGAATTTATGGCTTCTTTCCCATGATCTTTTAGTCTTTCAAAGTCAAATTTTTTAAATTAATTTATTTATTTTCAGCATAACAGTATTTATTATTTTTTCACCACACCCAGTGTTCCATGCAATCCATGCCCTCTATAATACCCATCACCTGGTACTCCAACCTCCCACCCCCCTGCCACTTCAAACCCCTCAGATTGTTTTTCAGAGTCCATAGTCTCTCATGGTTCACCTCCCCTTCCAATTTACCCCAACTCCCTTCTCCTCTCTAACACCCCTTGTACTCCATGATATTTGTTATGCTCCACAAATAAGTGAAACCATATGATAATTGACTCTCTGCTTCACTTATTTCACTCAGCATAATCTCTTCCAGTCCCATTCATGTTGCTACAAAAGTTGAGTATTCATCCTGATGGAGGCATAATACTCCATAGTGTATATGAACCACATTTTCCTTATCCATTCATCCGTTGAAGGACATCTTGGTTCTTTCCATAGTTTGGCAACCGTGGTGCAGCCTCTTTGGAGAGCAGTGTGGAGATTCCTCAAGAAATTAAAAATAGAACTTCCCCATGACCCTGCAATTGCACTCCTGGGTATTTACTCCAAAGATACAGATGTCATGAAAAGAAGGACCATCTGTACCCCAATGTTTATAGCAGCAAAGTCAAATTTTTTAATTTTATTTTTCTTATTCTATTTTTTAATTTTTCCTCTTTTCTATTTTAAAGTTCTTTAGCCATTTTACCTTATCAATACCCTTTCAAAAATCTTTAATTTTCATTTTTATGGTCATATTTTATCCCTTCATTGTATTTAAACTTATTTTTTGTATACATATAGAGTTTTTTTTTTCTTTAAAATTTTGGGATACCCCTAAATCTAGTGGATGGCTTTGTTCTAGTTTCCAGACTGATCATATTCTTTCTTCTTCTTTTTTTTTTTTTTTGCTTTTTTTCAACCAAATTCTTATCTTATAAATTCCTTTTTTAGAATATTTCTTAATTTTCATTTTTACAGTCATATTCCATCCCTTCATTGTGTTTACCCATTGATATAGATATAGATATAGATGATATAGATATAGATATAGATAGATAAAGATATTCTTTCTTTAAAATTTCAGGAGGTAGTTTCTTCTAATAGACCAAAACGCACCCAAAATCAAGTGTATGGCTCTGTTCTATTCACCCTCTAATATACAAACTTTTTTTAATTGTTTTATTCCTTTCTTCCTTTCTTCTCCCCCCAATTTCGAGTCTCAGCTGATTTGATTAGTGTATATTTTTCTGAGGTCCTTGCTACCCTTTTAGTATTTTGTTCTCTCATTCATCTATTCTTATCTGGATAAAATGGCAAGGCAGAAAAACTCATAAACAAACAAAAAAAAAGGGATTGGCTATGGCTAGGGAACTAATGTTCAGAGTGACAATTATCAAGGTGATAGATGGGCTTGAAAAACTCATGGAAGATACTACAGAATCCTTTTTTAGATAAACAAAATCCTTTTCTGGAGAAATAAAAAACCTGAAATCTAACCAAGTCTAATCAAAAATCTATTAATTAGATACAGTAAAAAAAATGGAGGCTCTAATTACTATGATAAATGAGGCAGAAGAGGGAATTAGTGATATGGAAAACAAAATGATATACCATAAATAAAGTAAGAAAAATAGAGATAAACAACTACTGGATCACATGGGGAGGATTTGAGAAATAACTGATATCATAAAGTGAGACAATATTAAAATAATTGGGATCCCAGTATAAGAGGAAAGAGCAAAAACGGCAGAAGCTATATTAGAGCAACTTATAGCAGAGAATGTCCCTAATTTGGGGAAGGAGAAAGATATCCAAGTCCAGGACACACAGAAAACCCCCTTCAAAATCAATACAAATAGGTCAATAGGCTGAAATAAAATAATGAAACTTGCAAATCTGAAAGACAAAGAGAAAATCTTCAAAGCAGCTTAGGACAAGAAGTCTGTAACCTACAAAGGTAGAAACATTAGACTGAACAAAGACCTATCCACAGAGACTTGGAGTCTCTCAAGGAATCTCCACACTGTTCTCCAAAGTGGCTGCACCAACTTGTATTCCCACCAACAGAGGAAGAGGGTTTCCCTTTCTCCACATCCTCTCCAACACACGTTGTTTCCTGTCTTGCTAATTTTGGCCATTCTAACTGGTATAAGGTGGTATCTCAATATGGTTTTCATTTGAAGCTCCCTGATGGCTAGTAATGATGAACATTTTTTCATGTGTCTGATAGCCATTTGTAGGTCTTCATTGGAGAAGTGTCTGTTCATATCTTCTGCCCATTTTTTGACATGATTGTCTCTTTTGTGTGTGTGGAGTTTGAGGTGTTCTTTATAGATCCTGGATATCAACCTTTTGTCTGTACTGCCATTTGCAAATATCTTCTCCCACTCGGTGGGTTGTGTCTTTGTTTTGTTGACTGTTTCCTTTGCTGTGCAGAAGCTTTTGATTTTGATGAAGTCCCAAATGTTCATTTTTGCTTTTGTTTCCTTTGCCTTTGGAGACATATCTTGAAAGAAATTGCTGTGGCTTATATAGAAGAGATTACTGCCTATGTTCCCCTCTAGAATTCTGATGTATTCCTCTCTCACATTGAGGTCTTTTATCCATTTTGAGTTTATCTTTGTGTACGGTGTAAGGAGCAGTCAATTACATAAGAAAACTATTAATCAAGATAAAGAGTCATATTGCCATGAACACATTAATAGTAGGAGATCTTAACATGCCTCTCTCAGAAATAGACAGATCATCAAAGCAGAATCAAAGAAACAAGAGCATTGAATGACACCCTGGACCAGATGAACCTCATAGATAGACATTCCACCCTAAATAACATTCTACCCTAAAACATGCCTCTCTCAGAAATAGAAAGATCATCAAAGCAGAATCAATAAAGAAACAAGAGCATTGAATGACACACTGGACCAGATGGACCTCATAAATATATAAAGAACATTCCACCCTAAAAAAACAGAATACTCATTCTTCTCAAGTTCACAGGGAACCTTCTCAAGAATAGACCACATACTGGGTCACAAATCAGGACTCAACAGATACCAAAAGACTGAGATTATTCCCTGCATATTCTCAGATCTCAATGCTTTGAAACGGGAGCTCAATCACAAGGAAAAGTTCAGAAGGAACTCAAACACATGGAAGCTGAAGACCACATTGCTTAAGAATGCTTGGATCAACCAGGAGATCAAAGAATAACTGAAACAATTCATGGAAACCAAGGAGAATGAAGACACTTCAGTCCAAAACCTATGGTATACAGCAAAGGTAACCCTAAGGGGGAAATAAATAGCCATCCAAGCCTCTCTCAAAAAAAAAAAAAATTGAAAAATCCAGAACACAGCAACTGTCTCTACACCTTAAGGAACTGGAGCATCAACAAGAAATCAAACTAACTCCACACATAAGAAGGGAAATCATCAAGATTAGAGCTGAGATCAATGAGATGGAAACCAGAGATGCAGTAGAATGTATCAATGAAACTAGAAGCTCGTTTCTTGAAAGAATCAATAAGATAGATAAACCACTGGCCACACTAAACCAAAAGAAAAGAGAGAAAGCCCAAATTTATAAAATTATGAATGAAAAGGGAGAGATCACAAGTAACAACAAGGAAGTAGAAACAATCATCAGAAGTTATTATCAAGAAGTATATGCCAATAAGTTAAGGAACCTAGATGAAATGGATGCATTCCTGGAAAACTACAAACTCCCCAAAGTGAACCAGGAAGAAATTGACAACCTGAATAGACCGATATCTAGTAACGAGATTGAAGCAGTGATCAAAAACCTCCCAAAAAACAAGAGCCCAGGACCTAATGGATTCCCTGGGGAATTCTACCAACTTTTAAAGAAGAAAGAATACCTATTCTCCTGAAGCTGTTTCAAAAAATTGAAGCAGAAGGAAAACCTCCAGACTCTTTCTATGAAGCCAGCATTACCCTGATCCCCAAACCAGGCAAAGACCTTACCAAAAATGAGAATTTCATATCAATATCACTGATGAATATGGATGCTAAGATTCTCAACAACATCCTAGCAAACAAAATCCAACAGCACACTAAAAGGATTATCCACCATGACCAGGTGGGATTCATCCCTGGTCCTCAAGGATGGTTCAACATTCACAAATCAATCAATGTGATAGAACAAACCTATAAGAGAAGAGAGAAGAACCACATGGTCCTCTCAATTGATGCAGAAAAAGCATTTGACAAAATCCAGCATCCGTTCCTGATTAAAACGTTTCAAAGTATAGGGATAGAGGGAACATTCCTGAACTTCATCAAATCTATCTATGAAAGACCCACAGCAAATATCATCCTCAATAGGAAAAAGCTCACAGCCTTCCTGTTGAGATCATGGATGGATCAAGTGGACAAGTATGCCCACTCTCACCACTCTTGTTCAACATAGTATTAGAAGTCCTAGCAACAACAATCAGACAACAAAGAGAAATAAAAACTATCCAAATTGGCAATGAAGAAGACAAACTCTCTCTCTCCACAGATGGCATGATTCTTTATATGGAAAAACCAAAAGACTCCACCCCCAAACTACTAGAACTCATACAGCAATTCAGCAATGTGGCAGGACACAAAGTCAATGTACAGAAATCAGTGGCTTTCTTATACACTACAAATGAAAATACAGACAGGGAAATTAGAGAATCGATTCTATTTACCATAGGACCAAGAACCATAAGATACCTGGGAATAAACCTAACCAAAGAGGTAAAGGATCTGTACTCGAAGAACTACAGAACACTCATGAAAGAAATTGAAGAAGACACAAAAAGATGGAAGACCATTCCACGCTCTAGGATTGCAGGAATAAACATTGTCAAAATGTCTATACTGCCTAGAGCAATTTATACTTTTATTGCCATTTCGATCAAAATTCCACCAGTATTTTTCAAAGAGCTGGAGCAAATAATCCTAAAATTTGTATGGAATCAGAAGAGACTCCAAATCGCTAAGGAAATCTTGAAAAACAAAAATAAAATGGGGGGTATCACGTTACCTGATTTCAAGCTTTACTACAAAGCTGTGATCAACAAGACAGCATGGTACTGGCATAAAAACAGATACATCGACCAGTGGAACAGAGTAGAGAGTCCCGATATGGACCCTCAACTCTATGGGCAAATAATCTTTGACAAAACAGGAAAAAATATACAGTGGAAAAAAGACAGTCTCTTCAATAAATGGTGCTGGGAAAACTGGACAGCTACATGTAGAAGAATGTAGCTCGACCATTCTCTTACACCATACACAAAAATAAACTCAAAATGGGTAAAAAACTTCAATGTGAGACAGGAATACATCAGAATCCTAGAGGAAAATATAGACAGTAACCTCTTCGAAATCAGCCACAGCAACTTCTTTCAAGATATGTCCCCAAAGGCAAAGGAAACAAAATCCAAAATGAACTTTTGGGACTTCATCAAGATCAAAAGCTTCTGCACAGACAAGGAAACAGTCAAAAAAGCAAAGAGGCAACCCACCGAGTGGGAGAAGATATTTGCAAATGACAGTACAGGCAAAAGGTTGATATCCAGGATCTATAATGAACTCCTCAAACTCAACACACACAAAACAGACAATCATGTCATAAAATGGGCAGAAGATATGAACAGACACTTCTCCAATCAAGACATACAAATGGCTATCAGACACATGAAAAAATGTTCATCATCACTAGCCCTCAGGGAGATTCAAATGAAAACCACATTGAGATACCACCTTACACCAGTTAGAATGGCCAAAATTAGGAAGACAGGAAGCAACGTGTGTTGGAGAGGATGTGGAGAAAGGGGAACCCTCTTCCACTGTTGGTGGGAATGCAAGTTGGTGCAGCCTCTTTGGAGAATAGTGTGGAGATTCCTTAAGAAATTAAAAATAGAGCTTCCCTATGACCCTGCCATTGCACTACTGGGTATTTACCCTAAAGATACAGATGTAGTGAAAAGAAGGGCCATCTGTACCCCAATGTTTATAGCAGCAATAGTCATGGTCGCCAAACTGTGGGAAGAACCAAGATGCCCTTCAATGGACGAATGGATAAGGAAGATGTGGTCCATATACACTATGGAGTATTCTGCCTCCATCAGAAAGGATGAATACCCAACTTTTGCATCAACATGGACGGGACTGGAACGGATTATGCTAAGTGAAATAATTCAAGCAGAGAAAGTGAATTATCTTATGGTTTCACTTATTTGTGAAGCATAACAAATAACATGGAGGATATAGGGAAATGGAGAGGGGAAGTGAGTTGAGGGAAATTGGAGGGGGAGGTGAACCATGAGAGACTATGGACTCTGAAAAACAGCATGAGGATTTTAAAGGGGCCGGGGGTGGGAGGTTGGGGGAGCCATTGGTGGGTATTATGGAGGGCACACATTGCATGGAACACTGAGTGTGGTGCAAAAACAATGAATTCTGTTACGCTGAAAAGAAATTTTTAAAAAATTATCTAGACTACTATTTCATATAATTTGGAAAACTCCCCAAACACATTTTTCTTTTTTTTTTCTTGTTATTATTTATTTATTTACTTACTTATTATTGGCATAACAGTATTCATTGTTTTTGCACCACACCCAGTGCTCCATGCAGTCCATGCCCTCTCTAATACCCACCACCTACTTCCCCCTACCTCCCACCCCTCACCACTTCTAACCCCTCAGATTGTTTTTCAGAGTCCATAGTCTCTCATGGTTCACCTCCCCTTCCAATTTCCCCCAACTCCCTTCTCCTCCCTAACTCCCCTTGTCCTCCATGATATTTGTTATGCTCCACAAATAAGTGAAACCATATGATAATTGTCTCTCTCTGCTTGACTTTTACTCACTAGAAACAAAAAAAAAATTGATTTCTGGTTTTAAAAAATTACCCCAAAGATACAGATTTCATGAAAAGAAGGGCCAGCTGTACCCCAATGTATATAGCAGCAATGGCCACGGTTGCCAAACCATGGAAAGAACCAAGATGCCCTTCAATGGACGAATGAATAAGGAAAATGTGGTCCATATACACTATGGAGTATGATGCATCCATCAGAAAGGATGAATACTCAGCTTTTGTAGCAACATGGACGGGACTGGAAGAGATTATGCTGAGTGAAATAAGTCATGCAGAGAGAGTCAATTATCATATGGTTTCACTTATTTGTGGAGCATAACACATAGCATGGAAAACATGGGGAGTTAGAGAGGAGAAGGGAGTTGGGGTAAATTGGAAGGGGAGGTGAATCATGAGAGACTATGGACTCTGAAAAACAATCTGAGGGGTTTGAAGTGGCAGGGGTGTGGGAGGTTGGGGTACCATGTGGTGGGTATTATAGAGGGCACAGATTGCATGGAGCACTGGGTGTGGTGAAAAAAGTAATGATACTGTTATGCTGAAAATAAATAAATTAATAAAAAAATTACAGTACAGTATGCTTTTATTTTCTACCTAAATGTAAAGGGTCCTTGGGAAGCATTTTCACTTCTGTTTTTAAGTTAACTTTTCTCCCCAAATAAAACATCATTCTTTTTTACCTAAATAAATAAATAAATAAATATGTGCATCTACTGTCACAGATTTTTATGAAGAATGACCTTATGAAATCTATTAAGAAAAGCAGACACTCAAGATATTATGAAAGTCGACCAGACACAAGAAAATAATATTTCTCTTATTATCTTCTTTCACTCATTATAAAGGTAACCTATTGGATTTGAAGAAAAATTTGATAAAATATAATATTTAGGAAAATAAGATTTGCCCTACCTATAATTCAAGTAAGCACTATTAATCTTTATAATGTACTTTTCTCAGATACTTTTCTATATATATACATAGATAGATATAGATAGGTAGATAGATATATCATGTCATTTTGGACATTTTTGGATTATAATATATAAACTGATTTATATTTTGTGGTTTGCACTTAATATTATAGTGGAAGAATCTTTCCACGCTATGAACTCTTCTTGTTATTAACTTCAATGTCCACCTGATATTTCCTAACTACTATTCACTTCATTATCCATCTTTATGCAGACATTTGGATTATGTTCACTTATTATCTTAAAAAACTATGTAATGCAACCTGTATGCATAATTTTTGTCCATATTTTTAATCTAGGATAGATTCCTACACCTAAGGAGTCCTGGACATGACCAATTATAAAACTCTTATTACATGGAGTCAAACTTTTTTCCAGAAGACTTTATAGTAACACATAGACACCAGCACTGGGTAATATAACTCTCATAAGCCTTTGTCAACCCAGGTGTGCACAAACTCTTTTTCACTATGTTTTTTTTTTTTCATTTATTTATTTTCAGCATAACAGTATCATTATTTTTTCACCACACCCAGTGCTCCAAGCAATCCGTGCCCTCTATAATTCACTATGTTTATAGTAATCTACTTTCTCACTGTGGCAGGCAACCTACTCATAGTCATGACAATCAACACCAGCAGAGCCTCAGGCTCCCCCATGTGGATTTCTTTTTTCTTGTCTTTCTTGTCCTTCATAGACAACTACTGCTCTTCTACCATAGCTCCCAAAATGATATTTGTTTTAGTCACTGAAAAGAAAACTACCTCCTTCAGTGGGTGAATGACTCAGCTCTTTGCAAAGCATTTTTCTGGAGAAGCTGAGATCATCCTGCTCATGGTGATGGCCTATGACCGCCTATGATGGCCTATAGCCATCTGCAAGTCCCTACACTACTGGATCACAATGAAGAGGAGAATGGGTGGCCCCCTGGTGGCCATGGCCAGGGCTGGGAGTTTTCTTCACACTCTGATTCAATTCTTTTCAAGGTCTGGTTGCCCTTCTGTGGCCCCAATGTCATTGGCCACTTCAACGGTGACCTTTTCCCTCTCTTAAACTCTTTTGCACTGACACTCACATCTCTGAACTTTTTGTTGCCACCAACAGTGGGATGATGTGCCTGTTCTTTTTCTATACTTATCACTTCCTATGTCCTCATCCTTTACTCCCTAAGAGCTCAGAGTAATAAAAGAGAGCATAAAACTCTGTCCACCTGTGCCTCCCTTATTACTGTAATTGTCCTATACTTTGTATCCTGTATATCCATATACCTTTGGATATACCTTCCCCATTAACAAAGCAGTGACAATGTTTTATACTATATTAATACCCATATTAAGTCATTTAATCTATTCTCAGAAACTCAGGGGTGAAAAATGCCATGAGGAAGCTCTGGGGCCACAGAGTAATCTTGGATAACAATTCCTGTGACTACAGAAGAAAAAAAAAAAAAACTTTATTCATCTTTTAAGAACAAGTGGGACTAATAGAAAAAATGATGGTCTTGAACTCAAAATATGTGAGTTTAACTATGTTATGCTCCCTGTGCTTTTTTAAATTTCTTTCAGCATAACAGTATTCATTGTTTTTGCACCACATCCAGTGCTCCATGCAATACGTGCCCTCCTTAATACCCACCTGTGATTTTTGTAATCTTTAAACGTGACTCTTTCACATCAGTGTTTGATTAAATGATGACCAAAGTCTCTTCCAATTAGAAATCTCTCTGTATTTTTAAGTTATTGTTCAAAGGGAATTGCATATCAGCATATTATTGTCACAACCTATAGAAAATGTCTGAGTTTATGTATTCAGTGGAAAAATTCTCTGTAAGGTTCTGGGTATAGATTATACGAGAATTATAACAATTAAAATACATAAATGAAAGGAATAATAGCTAAATCTTTTGCTGAAAATTCATAGTTTCAATCCCAATTAAGGTCACCGTAGCCAAAGTAGCTTTATTATAGTGAGAAATGAAGATCAACCAGAAATGAATGAGTTTTGAAAAATGAGAGACTCATTGAAGAATGAGGATTTATCCCAAAGTAAGATTACCTTGTAGCACAATTCCATGGGCACCATTTACACGGTAATCTGAGATCATCTTAGAATAAATTACTTTATCTTCCCAAAGCCAAAATGGGGTATAAAATTCCTCTAGGTACAGCCATAGAGCAATCTCACACATGATTCCTGAGAGACAACTATTGGAACATTTTTACTATCAAAGACATATTATCACCAATTCATCTCTAGTAGCAGTTATTATATGGATTTCTGCCTTAGCTAATAGGAACAAAACTATCTGGTACAAAAGAGAGAGTTAATGATAATTGAGTAAGTGAGACAAAGTCTACACATTCTAAAACACCCCTTCAGACCAATTGCCATCAATGCAATGGGAAGTAATCTGAGATACAGACAAGTGCCAGTGTAAGAGAAAGAACTCAAATAAAAGATCCAGTTTCAACCCAAGACAAAAGTTCTGCAAAAGAAAGAAAATCCATGAAAGCTTATCAATACCAAAAAATCAACAAAATACAAAGGAAAGCAGTAAGACAAGAAAACAGTGAGAAACAGGAAACAAAATGGCAAGACTAAGTCCTTCCCTATAAATAATTACTTTATATGTAAATGGGTTAAACTCAGTCAAAAGACATAGAGTGATTACATAGGTTTTTTTTTTTTTT